>NW_026700053.1:0-119118 GCF_030435755.1 Ochotona princeps
CAGGCTTCCAAGCAGCTCTCAAGGAAACTCAGTTTTCACACTCTATGCTTAGTGCCCTTTGAGTGCATTATCTAGGAATGAACCTGGTAGAGCATCCCACACAAACGAATGCTCCACATGCGGGTTTCACATGCCACCAACTCCACATTCACAGGCAACTTCAGCGCCACAGCCATTTTCAGATAGCCCTCAATGCAAAGTCTCTAGACGCAAATATTGGTGTGAGAGCTAATTCAATCAAGGAAACACTGCATGTTGGTGAAGGGCATATTGAAGAAGGATCAGCCGAGTGGTTCTTGTGGGAGAACAACTCCATTTGGCTCACTCACTTCACACACCATCAGGCTTCCAAGCAGCTCTCAAGGAAACTCAGTTTTCACACTCTATGCTTAGTGCCCTTTGAGTGCATTATCTAGGAATGAACCTGGTAGAGCATCCCACACAAACGAATGCTCCACATGCGGGTTTCACATGCCACCAACTCCACATTCTCAGGCAACTTCAGCGCCACAGCCATTTTCAGATAGCCCTCAATGCAAAGGCTCTAGACGCAAATATTGGTGTGAGAGCTAATTCAATCAAGGAAACACTGCATGTTGGTGAAGGGCATATTGAAGAAGGATCAGCCGAGTGGTTCTTGTGGGAGAACAACTCCATTTGGCTCACTAACTTCACCACCATCAGGCTTCCAAGCAGCTCTCAAGGAAACTCAGTTTTCAAACTCTATGCTTAGTGCCCTTTGTATGCCTAGGACTGAAATGAAGCTTGGTGAGCATCCCACACAAACGAATGCTCCACATGCGGGTTTCACATGCCACCAACTCCACATTCACAGGCAACTTCAGTGCCACAGCCATTTTCAGATAGCCCTCCATGCAAAGGCTCTAGACGTAAATATTGGTGTGAGAGCTAATTCAATCAAGGAAACACTGCATGTTGGTGAAGGGCATATTGAAGAAGGATCAGCCGAGTGGTTCTTGTGGGAGAACAACTCCATTTGGCTCACTAACTTCACACACCATCAGGCTTCCAAGCAGATCTCAAGGAAACTCAGTTTTCACACTCTATGCTTAGTGCCCTTTGAGTGCCTAGGACTGAAATGAAGCTTGGTGAGCATCCCACACAAACTAATGCTCCACATGCGGGTTTCACATGCCACCAACTTCACATTCACAGGCAACTTCAGTGCCACAGCCGTTTGCAGATAGCCCTCAATGCAAAGGCTCTAGACGCAAATATTGGTGTGAGAGCTAATTCAATCAAGGAAACACTGCATGTTGGTGAAGGGCATATTGAAGAAGGATCAGCCGAGTGGTCCTGTGGGAGAACAACTCCATTTGGCTCACTAACTTCACACACCATCAGGCTTCCAAGCAGCTCTCAAGGAAACTCAGTTTTCACACTCTATGCTTAGTGCCCTTTGAGTGCATTATCTAGGAATGAACCTGGTAGAGCATCCCACACAAACGAATGCTCCACATGCGGGTTTCACATGCCACCAACTCCACATTCTCAGGCAACTTCAGCGCCACAGCCGTTTTCAGATAGCCCTCAATGCAAAGGCTCTAGACGCAAATATTGGTGTGAGAGCTAATTCAATCAAGGAAACACTGCATGTTGGTGAAGGGCATATTGAAGAAGGATCAGCCGAGTGTTCTTGTGGAGAACAACTCATTTGGCTCACTAACTTCACACACCATCAGGCTTCCAAGCAGCTCTCAAGGAAACTCAGTTTTCACACTCTATGCTTAGTGCCCTTTGAGTGCATTATCTAGGAATGAACCTGGTAGAGCATCCCACACAAACGAATGCTCCACATGCGGGTTTCACATGCCACCAACTCCACATTCTCAGGCAACTTCAGCGCCACAGCCGTTTTCAGATAGCCCTCAATGCAAAGGCTCTAGACGCAAATATTGGTGTGAGAGCTAATTCAATCAAGGAAACACTGCATGTTGGTGAAGGGCATATTGAAGAAGGATCAGCCGAGTGGTTCTTGTGGGAGAACAACTCCATTTGGCTCACTAACTTCACACACCATCAGGCTTCCAAGCAGCTCTCAAGGAAACTCAGTTTTCACACTCTATGCTTAGTGCCCTTTGAGTGCATTATCTAGGAATGAACCTGGTAGAGCATCCCACACAAACGATGCTCCACATGCGGGTTTCACATGCCACCAACTCCACATTCTCAGGCAACTTCAGCGCCACAGCCGTTTTCAGATAGCCCCTCAATGCAAAGGCTCTAGACGCAAATATTGGTGTGAGAGCTAATTCAATCAAGGAAACACTGCATGTTGGTGAAGGGCATATTGAAGAAGGATCAGCCGAGTGGTTCTTGTGGGAGAACAACTCCATTTGGCTCACTAACTTCACACACCATCAGGCTTCCAACCAGCTCTCAAGGAAACTCAGTTTTCACACTCTATGCTTAGTGCCCTTTGAGTGCATTATCTAGGAATGAACCTGGTAGAGCATCCCACACAAACGAATGCTTCACATGCGGGTTTCACATGCCACCAACTCCACATTCACAGGCAACTTCAGCGCCACAGCCATTTTCAGATAGCCCTCAATGCAAAGGCTCTAGACGCAAATATTGGTGTGAGAGCTAATTCAATCAAGGAAACACTGCATGTTGGTGAAGGGCATATTGAAGAAGGATCAGCCGAGTGGTTCTTGTGGGAGAACAACTCCATTTGGCTCACTAACTTCACCACCATCAGGCTTCCAAGCAGCTCTCAAGGAAACTCAGTTTTCACACTCTATGCTTAGTGCCCTTTGAGTGCATTATCTAGGAATGAACCTGGTAGAGCATCCCACACAAACGAATGCTCCACATGCGGGTTTCACATGCCACCAACTCCACATTCTCAGGCAACTTCAGCGCCACAGCCGTTTGCAGATAGCCCTCAATGCAAAGGCTCTAGACGCAAATATTGGTGTGAGAGCTAATTCACTCAAGGAAACACTGCATGTAGGTGAAGGGCATATTGAAGAAGGATCAGCCGAGTGGTTCTTGTGGGAGAACAACTCCATTTGGCTCACTAACTTCACCACCATCAGGCTCCAAGCAGCTCTCAAGGAAACTCAGTTTCAAACTCTATGCTTAGTGCCCTTTGTATGCCTAGGACTGAAATGAAGCTTGGTGAGCATCCCACACAACGAATGCTCCACATGCGGGTTTCACATGCCACCAACTCCACATTCACAGGCAACTTCAGCGCCACAGCCATTTTCAGATAGCCCTCAATGCAAAGGCTCTAGACGTAAATATTGGTGTGAGAGCTAATTCAATCAAGGAAACAGTGCATGTTGGTGAAGGGCATATTGAAGAAGGATCAGCCGAGTGGTTCTTGTGGGAGAACAACTCCATTTGGCTCACTAACTTCACACACCATCAGGCTTCCAAGCAGCTCTCAAGGAAACTCAGTTTTCACACTCTATGCTTAGTGCCCTTTGAGTGCATTATCTAGGAATGAACCTGGTAGAGCATCCCACACAAACGAATGCTCCACATGCGGGTTTCACATGCCACCAACTCCACATTCACAGGCAACTTCAGCGCCACAGCCATTTTCAGATAGCCCTCAATGCAAAGTCTCTAGACGCAAATATTGGTGTGAGAGCTAATTCAATCAAGGAAACACTGCATGTTGGTGAAGGGCATATTGAAGAAGGATCAGCCGAGTGGTTCTTGTGGGAGAACAACTCCATTTGGCTCACTAACTTCACACACCATCAGGCTTCCAAGCAGCTCTCAAGGAAACTCAGTTTTCACACTCTATGCTTAGTGCCCTTTGAGTGCATTATCTAGGAATGAACCTGGTAGAGCATCCCACACAAACGAATGCTCCACATGCGGGTTTCACATGCCACCAACTCCACATTCTCAGGCAACTTCAGCGCCACAGCCATTTTCAGATAGCCCTCAATGCAAAGGCTCTAGACGCAAATATTGGTGTGAGAGCTAATTCAATCAAGGAACACTGCATGTTGGTGAAGGGCATATTGAAGAAGGATCAGCCGAGTGGTTCTTGTGGGAGAACAACTCCATTTGGCTCACTAACTTCACCACCATCAGGCTTCCAAGCAGCTCTCAAGGAAACTCAGTTTTCAACTCTATGCTTAGTGCCCTTTGTATGCCTAGGACTGAAATGAAGCTTGGTGAGCATCCCACACAAACGAATGCTCCACATGCGGGTTTCACATTCCACCAACTCCACATTCACAGGCAACTTCAGTGCCACAGCCATTTTCAGATAGCCCTCCATGCAAAGGCTCTAGACGTAAATATTGGTGTGAGAGCTAATTCAATCAAGGAAACACTGCATGTTGGTGAAGGGCATATTGAAGAAGGATCAGCCGAGTGGTTCTTGTGGGAGAACAACTCCATTTGGCTCACTAACTTCACACACCATCAGGCTTCCAAGCAGATCTCAAGGAAACTCAGTTTTCACACTCTATGCTTAGTGCCCTTTGAGTGCCTAGGACTGAAATGAAGCTTGGTGAGCATCCCACACAAACTAATGCTCCACATGCGGGTTTCACATGCCACCAACTTCACATTCACAGGCAACTTCAGTGCCACAGCCGTTTGCAGATAGCCCTCAATGCAAAGGCTCTAGACGCAAATATTGGTGTGAGAGCTAATTCAATCAAGGAAACACTGCATGTTGGTGAAGGGCATATTGAAGAAGGATCAGCCGAGTGGTTCTTGTGGAGAACAACTCCATTTGGCTCACTAACTTCACACACCATCAGGCTTCCAAGCAGCTCTCAAGGAAACTCAGTTTTCACACTCTATGCTTAGTGCCCTTTGAGTGCATTATCTAGGAATGAACCTGGTAGAGCATCCCACACAAACGAATGCTCCACATGCGGGTTTCACATGCCACCAACTCCACATTCTCAGGCAACTTCAGCGCCACAGCCGTTTTCAGATAGCCCTCAATGCAAAGGCTCTAGACGCAAATATTGGTGTGAGAGCTAATTCAATCAAGGAAACACTGCATGTTGGTGAAGGGCATATTGAAGAAGGATCAGCCGAGTGGTTCTTGTGGGAGAACAACTCCATTTGGCTCACTAACTTCACACACCATCAGGCTTCCAAGCAGCTCTCAAGGAAACTCAGTTTTCACACTCTATGCTTAGTGCCCTTTGAGTGCATTATCTAGGAATGAACCTGGTAGAGCATCCCACACAAACGAATGCTCCACATGCGGGTTTCACATGCCACCAACTCCACATTCACAGGCAACTTCAGCGCCACAGCCATTTTCAGATAGCCCTCAATGCAAAGGCTCTAGACGCAAATATTGGTGTGAGAGCTATTTCAATCAAGGAAACACTGCATGTTGGTGAAGGGCATATTGAAGAAGGATCAGCCGAGTGGTTCTTGTGGGAGAACAACTCCATTTGGCTCACTAACTTCACCACCATCAGGCTTCCAAGCAGCTCTCAAGGAAACTCAGTTTTCACACTCTATGCTTAGTGCCCTTAGTATGCCTAGGACTGAAATGAACGTGGTAGAGCATCCCACACAAACGAATGCTCCACATGCGGGTTTCACGTGCCACCAACTCCACATTCACAGGCAACTTCAGCGCCACAGCCATTTTCAGATAGCCCTCAATGCAAAGACTCTAGACGTAAATATTGGTGTGAGAGCTAATTCAATCAAGGAAACACTGCATGTTGGTGAAAGGCATATTGAAGAAGGATCAGCCGAGTGGTTCTTGTGGGAGAACAACTCCATTTGGCTCACTAACTTCACACACCATCAGGCTTCCAAGCAGATCTCAAGGAAACTCAGTTTTCACACTCTATGTTTAGTGCCCTTTGAGTGCCTAGGACTGAAATGAAGCTTGGTGAGCATCCCACACAAACGAATGCTCCACATGCGGATTTCACATGCCACCAACTCCACATTCACAGGCAACTTCAGTGCCACAGCCGTTTGCAGATAGCCCTCAATGCAAAGGCTCTAGACGCAAATATTTGTGTGAGAGCTAATTCAATCAAGGAAACACTGCCTGTTGGTGAAGGGCATATTGAAGAAGGATCAGCCGAGTGGTTCTTGTGGGAGAACAACTCCATTTGGCTCACTAACTTCACACACCATCAGGCTTCCAAGCAGCTCTCAAGGAAACTCAGTTTTCACACTCTATGCTTAGTGCCCTTTGAGTGCATTATCTAGGAATGAACCTGGTAGAGCATCCCACACAAACGAATGCTCCACATGCGGGTTTCACATGCCACCAACTCCACATTCTCAGGCAACTTCAGCGCCACAGCCGTTTTCAGATAGCCCTCAATGCAAAGGCTCTAGACGCAAATATTGGTGTGAGAGCTAATTCAATCAAGGAAACACTGCATGTTGGTGAAGGGCATATTGAAGAAGGATCAGCCGAGTGGTTCTTGTGGGAGAACAACTCCATTTGGCTCACTAACTTCACACACCATCAGGCTTCAAGCAGATCTCAAGGAAACTCAGTTTTCACACTCTATGTTTAGTGCCCTTTGAGTGCCTAGGACTGAAATGAAGCTTGGTGAGCATCCCACACAAACGAATGCTCCACAGGCGGATTTCACATGCCACCAACTCCACATTCACAGGCAACTTCAGCGCCACAGCCGTTTGCAGATAGTCCTCAATGCAAAGGCTCTAGACGCAAATATTGGTGTGAGAGCTAATTCAATCAAGGAAACACTGCCTGTTGGTGAAGGGCATATTGAAGAAGGATCAGCCGAGTGGTTCTTGTGGGAGAACAACTCCATTTGGCTCACTAACTTCACACACCATCAGGCTTCCAAGCAGCTCTCAAGGAAACTCAGTTTTCACACTCTATGCTTAGTGTCCTTTGAGTGCATTATCTAGGAATGAACCTGTAGAGCATCCCACACAAACGAATGCTCCACATGCGGGTTTCACATGCCACCAACTCCACATTCACAGGCAACTTCAGCGCCACAGCCGTTTTCAGATAGCCCTCAATGCAAAGGCTCTAGACGCAAATATTGGTGTGAGAGCTAATTCAATCAAGGAAACACTGCATGTTGGTGAAGGGCATATTGAAGAAGGATCAGCCGAGTGGTTCTTGTGGGAGAACAACTCCATTTGGCTCACTAACTTCACACACCATCAGGCTTCCAAGCAGCTCTCAAGGAAACTCAGTTTTCACACTCTATGCTTAGTGCCCTTTGAGTGCATTATCTAGGAATGAACCTGGTAGAGCATCCCACACAAACGAATGCTCCACATGCGGGTTTCACATGCCACCAACTCCACATTCTCAGGCAACTTCAGCGCCACAGCCGTTTTCAGATAGCCCTCAATGCAAAGGCTCTAGACGCAAATATTGGTGTGAGAGCTAATTCAATCAAGGAAACACTGCATGTTGGTGAAGGGCATATTGAAGAAGGATCAGCCGAGTGGTTCTTGTGGGAGAACAACTCCATTTGGCTCACTAGACTTCACACACCATCAGGCTTCCAAGGCAGCTCTCAAGGAAACTCAGTTTTCACACTCTATACTTAGTGCCCTTTGAGTGCATTATCTAGGAATGAACCTGGTAGAGCATCCCACACAAACGAATGCTCCACATGCGGGTTTCACATGCCACCAACTCCACATTCTCAGGCAACTTCAGCGCCACAGCCATTTTCAGATAGCCCTCAATGCAAAGGCTCTAGACGCAAATATTGGTGTGAGAGCTCATTCAATCAAGGAAACACTGCCTGTTGGTGAAGGGCATATTGAAGAAGGATCAGCCGAGTGGTTCTTGTGGGAGAACAACTCCATTTGGCTCACTAACTTCACCACCATCAGGCTTCCAAGCAGCTCTCAAGGAAACTCAGTTTTCACACTCTATGCTTAGTGCCCTTTGAGTGCATTATCTAGGAATGAACCTGGTAGAGCATCCCACACAAACGAATGCTCCACATGCGGGTTTCACATGCCACCAACTCCACATTCACAGGCAACTTCAGCGCCACAGCCATTTTCAGGTAGCCCTCAATGCAAAGGCTCTAGACGTAAATATTGGTGTGAGAGCTAATTCAATCAAGGAAACACTGCATGTTGGTGAAGGGCATATTGAAGAAGGATCAGCCGAGTGGTTCTTGTGGGAGAACAACTCCATTTGGCTCACTAACTTCACACACCATCAGGCTTCCAACCAGCTCTCAAGGAAACTCAGTTTTCACACTCTATGCTTAGTGCCCTTTGAGTGCATTATCTAGGAATGAACCTGGTAGAGCATCCCACACAAACGAATGCTCCACATGCGGGTTTCACATGCCACCAACTCCACATTCACAGGCAACTTCAGCGCCACAGCCATTTTCAGGTAGCCCTCAATGCAAAGGCTCTAGACGTAAATATTGGTGTGAGAGCTAATTCAATCAAGGAAACACTGCATGTTGGTGAAGGGCATATTGAAGAAGGATCATCCGAGTGGTTCTTGTGGGAGAACAACTCCATTTGGCTCACTAACTTCACACACCATCAGGCTTCCAAGCAGCTCTCAAGGAAACTCAGTTTTCACACTCTATGCTTAGTGCCCTTTGTATGCCTAGGACTGAAATGAAGCTTGGTGAGCATCCCACACAAACGAATGCTCCACATGCGGGTTTCACATGCCACCAACTCCACATTCACAGGCAACTTCAGCGCCACAGCCGTTTTCAGATAGCCCTCAATGCAAAGGCTCTAGACACAAATATTGGTGTGAGAGCTAATTCAATCAAGGAAACACTGCATGTTGGTGAAGGGCATATTGAAGAAGGATCATCTGAGTGGTTCTTGTGGGAGAACAACTCCATTTGGCTCACTAACTTCACACACCATCAGGCTTCCAAGCAGCTCTCAAGGAAACTCAGTTTTCACACTCTATGCTTAGTGCCCTTTGTATGCCTAGGACTGAAATGAACCTGGTAGAGCATCCCACACAAACGAATGCTCCACATGCGGGTTTCACATGCCACCAACTCCACATTCACAGGCAACTTCAGCGCCACAGCCATTTTCAGATAGCCCTCAATGCAAAGGCTCTAGACGCAAATATTGGTGTGAGAGCTAATTCAATCAAGGAAACAGTGCCTGTTGGTGAAGGGCATATTGAAGAAGGATCAGCCGAGTGGTTCTTGTGGGAGAACAACTCCATTTGGCTCACTAACTTCACACACCATCAGGCTTCCAAGCAGCTCTCAAGGAAACTCAGTTTTCACACTCTATGCTTAGTGCCCTTTGAGTGCATTATCTAGGAATGAACCTGGTAGAGCATCCCACACAAACGAATGCTCCACATGCGGGTTTCACATGCCACCAACTCCACATTCACAGGCAACTTCAGCGCCACAGCCGTTTTCAGATAGCCCTCAATGCAAAGGCTCTAGACGCAAATATTGGTGTGAGAGCTAATTCAATCAAGGAAACACTGCATGTTGGTGAAGGGCATATTGAAGAAGGATCAGCCGAGTGGTTCTTGTGGGAGAACAACTCCATTTGGCTCACTAACTTCACACACCATCAGGCTTCCAAGCAGCTCTCAAGGAAACTCAGTTTTCACACTCTATGCTTAGTGCCCTTTGAGTGCATTATCTAGGAATGAACCTGGTAGAGCATCCCACACAAACGAATGCTCCACATGCGGGTTTCACATGCCACCAACTCCACATTCACAGGCAACTTCAGCGCCACAGCCGTTTTCAGATAGCCCTCAATGCAAAGGCTCTAGACGCAAATATTGGTGTGAGAGCTAATTCAATCAAGGAAACACTGCATGTTGGTGAAGGGCATATTGAAGAAGGATCAGCCGAGTGGTTCTTGTGGGAGAACAACTCCATTTGGCTCACTAACTTCACACACCATCAGGCTTCCAAGCAGCTCTCAAGGAAACTCAGTTTTCACACTCTATGCTTAGTGCCCTTTGTATGCCTAGGACTGAAATGAAGCTTGGTGAGCATCCCACACAAACGAATGCTCCACATGCGGGTTTCACATGCCACCAACTCCACATTCACAGGCAACTTCAGCGCCACAGTCATTTTCAGATAGCCCTCAATGCAAAGGCTCTAGACGTAAATATTGGTGTGAGAGCTAATTCAATCAAGGAAACACTGCATGTTGGTGAAGGGCATATTGAAGAAGGATCAGCCGAGTGGTTCTTGTGGGAGAACAACTCCATTTGGCTCACTAACTTCACACACCATCAGGCTTCCAAGCAGCTCTCAAAGAAACTCAGTTTTCACACTCTATGCTTAGTGCCCTTTGAGTGCATTATCTAGGAATGAACCTGGTAGAGCATCCCACACAAACGAATGCTCCACATGCGGCTTTCACATGCCACCAACTCCACATTCACAGGCAACTTCAGCGCCACAGTCATTTTCAGATAGCCCTCAATGCAAAGGCTCTAGACGCAAATATTGGTGTGAGAGCTCATTCAATCAAGGAAACGCTGCATGTTGGTGAAGGGCATATTGAAGAAGGATCAGCCAAGTGGTTCTTGTGGGAGAACAACTCCATTTGGCTCACTAACTTCACACACCATCAGGCTTCCAAGCAGCTCTCAAGGAAACTCAGTTTTCACACTCTATGCTTAGTGCCCTTTGAGTGCATTATCTAGGAATGAACCTGGTAGAGCATCCCACACAAACGAATGCTCCACATGCGGGTTTCACATGCCACCAACTCCACATTCACAGGCAACTTCAGCGCCACAGCCATTTTCAGGTAGCCCTCAATGCAAAGGCTCTAGACGTAAATATTGGTGTGAGAGCTAATTCAATCAAGGAAACACTGCATGTTGGTGAAGGGCATATTGAAAAAGGATCAGCCGAGTGGTTCTTGTGGGAGAACAACTCCATTTGGCTCACTAACTTCACACACCATCAGGCTTCCAAGCAGCTCTCAAGGAAACTCAGTTTTCACACTCTATGCTTAGTGCCCTTTGTATGCCTAGGGCTGAAATGAAGCTTGGTGAGCATCCCACACAAACGAATGCTCCACATGCGGGTTTCACATGCCACCAACTCCACATTCACAGGCAAATTCAGCGCCACAGCCGTTTTCAGATAGCCCTCAATGCAAAGGCTCTAGACACAAATATTGGTGTGAGAGCTAATTCAATCAAGGAAACACTGCATGTTGGTGAAGGGCATATTGAAGAAAGATCATCTGAGTGGTTCTTGTGGGAGAACAACTCCATTTGGCTCACTAACTTCACACACCATCAGGCTTCCAAGCAGCTCTCAAGGAAACTCAGTTTTCACACTCTATGCTTAGTGCCCTTTGTATGCCTAGGACTGAAATGAACCTGGTAGAGCATCCCACACAAACGAATGCTCCACATGCGGGTTTCACATGCCACCAACTCCACATTCACAGGCAACTTCAGCGCCACAGCCATTTTCAGATAGCCCTCAATGCAAAGGCTCTAGACGTAAATATTGGTGTGAGAGCTAATTCAATCAAGGAAACAGTGCCTGCTGGTGAAGGGCATATTGAAGAAGGATCAGCCGAGTGGTTCTTGTGGGAGAACAACTCCATTTGGCTCACTAACTTCACACACCATCAGGCTTCCAAGCAGCTCTCAAGGAAACTCAGTTTTCACACTCTATGCTTAGTGCCCTTTGAGTGCATTATCTAGGAATGAACCTGGTAGAGCATCCCACACAAACGAATGCTCCACATGCGGGTTTCACATGCAACCAACTCCACATTCACAGGCAACTTCAGCGCCACAGCCGTTTTCAGATAGCCCTCAATGCAAAGGCTCTAGACGCAAATATTGGTGTGAGAGCTAATTCAATCAAGGAAACACTGCATGTTGGTGAAGGGCATATTGAAGAAGGATCAGCCGAGTGGTTCTTGTGGGAGAACAACTCCATTTGGCTCACTAACTTCACACACCATCAGGCTTCCAAGCAGCTCTCAAGGAAACTCAGTTTTCACACTCTATGCTTAGTGCCCTTTGTATGCCTAGGACTGAAATGAAGCTTGGTGAGCATCCCACACAAACGAATGCTCCACATGCGGGTTTCACATGCCACCAACTCCACATTCACAGGCAACTTCAGCGCCACAGTCATTTTCAGATAGCCCTCAATGCAAAGGCTCTAGACGTAAATATTGGTGTGAGAGCTAATTCAATCAAGGAATCACTGCATGTTGGTGAAGGGCATATTGAAGAAGGATCAGCCGAGTGGTTCTTGTGGGAGAACAACTCCATTTGGCTCACTAACTTCACACACCATCAGGCTTCCAAGCAGCTCTCAAAGAAACTCAGTTTTCACACTCTATGCTTAGTGCCCTTTGAGTGCATTATCTAGGAATGAACCTGGTAGAGCATCCCACACAAACGAATGCTCCACATGCGGGTTTCACATGCCACCAACTCCACATTCACAGGCAACTTCAGCGCCACAGCCGTTTTCAGATAGCCCTCAATGCAAAGGCTCTAGACGCAAATATTGGTGTGAGAGCTAATTCAATCAAGGAAACACTGCATGTTGGTGAAGGGCATATTGAAGAAGGATCAGCCAAGTGGTTCTTGTGGGAGAACAACTCCATTTGGCTCACTAACTTCACACACCATCAGGCTTCCAAGCAGCTCTCAAGGAAACTCAGTTTTCACACTCTATGCTTAGTGCCCTTTGTATGCCTAGGACTGAAATGAACCTGGTAGAGCATCCCACACAAACGAATGCTCCACATGCGGGTTTCACATGCCACCAACTCCACATTCACAGGCAACTTCAGCGCCACAGCCATTTTCAGATAGCCCTCAATGCAAAGGCTCTAGACGTAAATATTGGTGTGAGAGCTAATTCAATCAAGGAAACAGTGCCTGTTGGTGAAGGGCATATTGAAGAAGGATCAGCCGAGTGGTTCTTGTGGGAGAACAACTCCATTTGGCTCACTAACTTCACACACCATCAGGCTTCCAAGCAGCTCTCAAGGAAACTCAGTTTTCACACTCTATGCTTAGTGCCCTTTGAGTGCATTATCTAGGAATGAACCTGGTAGAGCATCCCACACAAACGAATGCTCCACATGCGGGTTTCACATGCCACCAACTCCACATTCACAGGCAACTTCAGCGCCACAGCCGTTTTCAGATAGCCCTCAATGCAAAGGCTCTAGACGCAAATATTGGTGTGAGAGCTAATTCAATCAAGGAAACACTGCATGTTGGTGAAGGGCATATTGAAGAAGGATCATCCGAGTGGTTCTTGTGGGAGAACAACTCCATTTGGCTCACTAACTTCACACACCATCAGGCTTCCAAGCAGCTCTCAAGGAAACTCAGTTTTCACACTCTATGCTTAGTGCCCTTTGTATGCCTAGGACTGAAATGAAGGTTGGTGAGCATCCCACACAAACGAATGCTCCACATGCGGGTTTCACATGCCACCAACTCCACATTCACAGGCAACTTCAGCGCCACAGTCATTTTCAGATAGCCCTCAATGCAAAGGCTCTAGACGTAAATATTGGTGTGAGAGCTAATTCAATCAAGGAAACACTGCATGTTGGTGAAGGACATATTGAAGAAGGATCAGCCGAGTGGTTCTTGTGGGAGAACAACTCCATTTGGCTCACTAACTTCACACACCATCAGGCTTCCAAGCAGCTCTCAAAGAAACTCAGTTTTCACACTCTATGCTTAGTGCCCTTTGAGTGCATTATCTAGGAATGAACCTGGTAGAGCATCCCACACAAACGAATGCTCCACATGCGGGTTTCACATGCCACCAACTCCACATTCACAGGCAACTTCAGCGCCACAGCCGTTTTCAGATAGCCCTCAATGCAAAGGCTCTAGACGCAAATATTGGTGTGAGAGCTAATTCAATCAAGGAAACACTGCATGTTGGTGAAGGGCATATTGAAGAAGGATCAGCCAAGTGGTTCTTGTGGGAGAACAACTCCATTTGGCTCACTAACTTCACACACCATCAGGCTTCCAAGCAGCTCTCAAGGAAACTCAGTTTTCACACTCTATGCTTAGTGCCCTTTGAGTGCATTATCTAGGAATGAACCTGGTAGAGCATCCCACACAAACGAATGCTCCACATGCGGGTTTCACATGCCACCAACTCTACATTCACAGGCAACTTCAGCGCCACAGCCGTTTGCAGATAGCCCTCAATGCAAAGTCTCTAGACGCAAATATTGGTGTGAGAGCTAATTCAATCAAGGAAACACTGCATGTTGGTGAAGGGCATATTGAAGAAGGATCAGCCGAGTGGTTCTTGTGGGAGAACAACTCCATTTGGCTCACTAACTTCACACACCATCAGGCTTCCAAGCAGCTCTCAAGGAAACTCAGTTTTCACACTCTATGCTTAGTGCCCTTTGAGTGCATTATCTAGGAATGAACCTGGTAGAGCATCCCACACAAACGAATGCTCCACATGCGGGTTTCACATGCCACCAACTCCACATTCACAGGCAACTTCAGCGCCACAGCCATTTTCAGGTAGCCCTCAATGCAAAGGCTCTAGACGTAAATATTGGTGTGAGAGCTAATTCAATCAAGGAAACACTGCATGTTGGTGAAGGGCATATTGAAGAAGGATCATCCGAGTGGTTCTTGTGGGACAACAACTCCATTTGGCTCACTAACTTCACACACCATCAGGCTTCCAAGCAGCTCTCAAGGAAACTCAGTTTTCACACTCTATGCTTAGTGCCCTTTGTATGCCTAGGACTGAAATGAAGCTTGGTGAGCATCCCACACAAACGAATGCTCCACATGCGGGTTTCACATGCCACCAACTCCACATTCACAGGCAACTTCAGCGCCACAGCCGTTTTCAGATAGCCCTCAATGCAAAGGCTCTAGACACAAATATTGGTGTGAGAGCTAATTCAATCAAGGAAACACTGCATGTTGGTGAAGGGCATATTGAAGAAGGATCATCTGAGTGGTTCTTGTGGGAGAACAACTCCATTTGGCTCACTAACTTCACACACCATCAGGCTTCCAAGCAGCTCTCAAGGAAACTCAGTTTTCACACTCTATGCTTAGTGCCCTTTGTATGCCTAGGACTGAAATGAACCTGGTAGAGCATCCCACACAAACGAATGCTCCACATGCGGGTTTCACATGCCACCAACTCCACATTCACAGGCAACTTCAGCGCCACAGCCATTTTCAGATAGCCCTCAATGCAAAGGCTCTAGACGTAAATATTGGTGTGAGAGCTAATTCAATCAAGGAAACAGTGCCTGTTGGTGAAGGGCATATTGAAGAAGGATCAGCCGAGTGGTTCTTGTGGGAGAACAACTCCATTTGGCTCACTAACTTCACACACCATCAGGCTTCCAAGCAGCTCTCAAGGAAACTCAGTTTTCACACTCTATGCTTAGTGCCCTTTGAGTGCATTATCTAGGAATGAACCTGGTAGAGCATCCCACACAAACGAATGCTCCACATGCGGGTTTCACATGCCACCAACTCCACATTCACAGGCAACTTCAGCGCCACAGCCGTTTTCAGATAGCCCTCAATGCAAAGGCTCTAGACGCAAATATTGGTGTGAGAGCTAATTCAATCAAGGAAACACTGCATGTTGGTGAAGGGCATATTGAAGAAGGATCAGCCGAGTGGTTCTTGTGGGAGAACAACTCCATTTGGCTCACTAACTTCACACACCATCAGGCTTCCAAGCAGCTCTCAAGGAAACTCAGTTTTCACACTCTATGCTTAGTGCCCTTTGAGTGCATTATCTAGGAATGAACCTGGTAGAACATCCCACACAAACGAATGCTCCACATGCGGGTTTCACATGCCACCAACTCCACATTCACAGGCAACTTCAGCGCCACAGCCGTTTTCAGATAGCCCTCAATGCAAAGGCTCTAGACGCAAATATTGGTGTGAGAGCTAATTCAATCAAGGAAACACTGCATGTTGGTGAAGGGCATATTGAAGAAGGATCATCCGAGTGGTTCTTGTGGGAGAACAACTCCATTTGGCTCACTAACTTCACACACCATCAGGCTTCCAAGCAGCTCTCAAGGAAACTCAGTTTTCACACTCTATGCTTAGTGCCCTTTGTATGCCTAGGACTGAAATGAAGCTTGGTGAGCATCCCACACAAACGAATGCTCCACATGCGGGTTTCACATGCCACCAACTCCACATTCACAGGCAACTTCAGCGCCACAGCCGTTTTCAGATAGCCCTCAATGCAAAGGCTCTAGACACAAATATTGGTGTGAGAGCTAATTCAATCAAGGAAACACTGCATGTTGGTGAAGGGCATATTGAAGAAGGATCATCTGAGTGGTTCTTGTGGGAGAACAACTCCATTTGGCTCACTAACTTCACACACCATCAGGCTTCCAAGCAGCTCTCAAGGAAACTCAGTTTTCACACTCTATGCTTAGTGCCCTTTGTATGCCTAGGACTGAAATGAACCTGGTAGAGCATCCCACACAAACGAATGCTCCACATGCGGGTTTCACATGCCACCAACTCCACATTCACAGGCAACTTCAGCGCCACAGCCATTTTCAGATAGCCCTCAATGCAAAGGCTCTAGACGTAAATATTGGTGTGAGAGCTAATTCAATCAAGGAAACAGTGCCTGTTGGTGAAGGGCATATTGAAGAAGGATCAGCCGAGTGGTTCTTGTGGGAGAACAACTCCATTTGGCTCACTAACTTCACACACCATCAGGCTTCCAAGCAGCTCTCAAGGAAACTCAGTTTTCACACTCTATGCTTAGTGCCCTTTGAGTGCATTATCTAGGAATGAACCTGGTAGAGCATCCCACACAAACGAATGCTCCACATGCGGGTTTCACATGCCACCAACTCCACATTCACAGGCAACTTCAGCGCCACAGCCGTTTTCAGATAGCCCTCAATGCAAAGGCTCTAGACGCAAATATTGGTGTGAGAGCTAATTCAATCAAGGAAACACTGCATGTTGGTGAAGGGCATATTGAAGAAGGATCAGCCGAGTGGTTCTTGTGGGAGAACAACTCCATTTGGCTCACTAACTTCACACACCATCAGGCTTCCAAGCAGCTCTCAAGGAAACTCAGTTTTCACACTCTATGCTTAGTGCCCTTTGAGTGCATTATCTAGGAATGAACCTGGTAGAACATCCCACACAAACGAATGCTCCACATGCGGGTTTCACATGCCACCAACTCCACATTCACAGGCAACTTCAGCGCCACAGCCGTTTTCAGATAGCCCTCAATGCAAAGGCTCTAGACGCAAATATTGGTGTGAGAGCTAATTCAATCAAGGAAACACTGCATGTTGGTGAAGGGCATATTGAAGAAGGATCATCCGAGTGGTTCTTGTGGGAGAACAACTCCATTTGGCTCACTAACTTCACACACCATCAGGCTTCCAAGCAGCTCTCAAGGAAACTCAGTTTTCACACTCTATGCTTAGTGCCCTTTGTATGCCTAGGACTGAAATGAAGCTTGGTGAGCATCCCACACAAACGAATGCTCCACATGCGGGTTTCACATGCCACCAACTCCACATTCACAGGCAACTTCAGCGCCACAGTCATTTTCAGATAGCCCTCAATGCAAAGGCTCTAGACGTAAATATTGGTGTGAGAGCTAATTCAATCAAGGAAACACTGCATGTTGGTGAAGGGCATATTGAAGAAGGATCAGCCGAGTGGTTCTTGTGGGAGAACAACTCCATTTGGCTCACTAACTTCACACACCATCAGGCTTCCAAGCAGCTCTCAAAGAAACTCAGTTTTCACACTCTATGCTTAGTGCCCTTTGAGTGCATTATCTAGGAATGAACCTGGTAGAGCATCCCACACAAACGAATGCTCCACATGCGGGTTTCACATGCCACCAACTCCACATTCACAGGCAACTTCAGCGCCACAGCCGTTTTCAGATAGCCCTCAATGCAAAGGCTCTAGACGCAAATATTGGTGTGAGAGCTAATTCAATCAAGGAAACACTGCATGTTGGTGAAGGGCATATTGAAGAAGGATCAGCCAAGTGGTTCTTGTGGGAGAACAACTCCATTTGGCTCACTAACTTCACACACCATCAGGCTTCCAAGCAGCTCTCAAGGAAACTCAGTTTTCACACTCTATGCTTAGTGCCCTTTGAGTGCATTATCTAGGAATGAACCTGGTAGAGCATCCCACACAAACGAATGCTCCACATGCGGGTTTCACATGCCACCAACTCTACATTCACAGGCAACTTCAGCGCCACAGCCGTTTGCAGATAGCCCTCAATGCAAAGTCTCTAGACGCAAATATTGGTGTGAGAGCTAATTCAATCAAGGAAACACTGCATGTTGGTGAAGGGCATATTGAAGAAGGATCAGCCGAGTAGTTCTTGTGGGAGAACAACTCCATTTGGCTCACTAACTTCACACACCATCAGGCTTCCAAGCAGCTCTCAAGGAAACTCAGTTTTCACACTCTATGCTTAGTGCCCTTTGAGTGCATTATCTAGGAATGAACCTGGTAGAGCATCCCACACAAACGAATGCTCCACATGCGGCTTTCACATGCCACCAACTCCACATTCACAGGCAACTTCAGCGCCACAGCCGTTTTCAGATAGCCCTCAATGCAAAGGCTCTAGACGCAAATATTGGTGTGAGAGCTAATTCAATCAAGGAAACACTGCATGTTGGTGAAGGGCATATTGAAGAAGGATCAGCAGAGTGGTTCTTGTGGGACAACAACTCCATTTGGCTCACTAACTTCACACACCATCAGGCTTCCAAGCAGCTCTCAAGGAAACTCAGTTTTCACACTCTATGCTTAGTGCCCTTTGAGTGCATTATCTAGGAATGAACCTGGTAGAGCATCCCACACAAACGAATGCTCCACATGCGGGTTTCACATGCCACCAACTCCACATTCACAGGCAACTTCAGCGCCACAGCCGTTTTCAGATAGTTCTCAATGCAAAGGCTCTAGACGCAAATATTGGTGTGAGAGCTAATTCAATCAAGGAAACACTGCATGTTGGTGAAGGGCATATTGAAAAAGGATCAGCCGAGTGGTTCTTGTGGGAGAACAACTCCATTTGGCTCACTAACTTCACACACCATCAGGCTTCCAAGCAGCTCTCAAGGAAACTCAGTTTTCACACTCTATGCTTAGTGCCCTTTGAGTGCATTATCTAGGAATGAACCTGGTAGAGCATCCCACACAAACGAATGCTCCACATGCGGGTTTCACATGCCACCAACTCCACATTCACAGGCAACTTCAGCGCCACAGCCGTTTTCAGATAGCCCTCAATGCAAAGGCTCTAGACGCAAATATTGGTGTGAGAGCTAATTCAATCAAGGAAACACTGCATGTTGGTGAAGGGCATATTGAAGAAGGATCAGTCGAGTGGTTCTTGTGGGAGAACAACTCCATTTGGCTCACTAACTTCACACACCATCAGGCTTCCAAGCAGCTCTCAAGGAAACTCAGTTTTCACACTCTATGCTTAGTGCCCTTTGAGTGCATTATCTAGGAATGAACCTGGCAGAGCATCCCACACAAACGAATGCTCCACATGCGGGTTTCACATGCCACCAACTCCACATTCACAGGCAACTTCAGCGCCACAGCCGTTTTCAGATAGCCCTCAATGCAAAGGCTCTAGACGCAAATATTGGTGTGAGAGCTAATTCAATCAAGGAAACACTGCATGTTGGTGAAGGGCATATTGAAGAAGGATCAGTCGAGTGGTTCTTGTGGGAGAACAACTCCATTTGGCTCACTAACTTCACACACCATCAGGCTTCCAAGCAGCTCTCAAGGAAACTCAGTTTTCACACTCTATGCTTAGTGCCCTTTGAGTGCATTATCTAGGAATGAACCTGGCAGAGCATCCCACACAAACGAATGCTCCACATGCGGGTTTCACATGCCACCAACTCCACATTCACAGGCAACTTCAGCGCCACAGCCGTTTTCAGATAGTTCTCAATGCAAAGGCTCTAGACGCAAATATTGGTGTGAGAGCTAATTCAATCAAGGAAACACTGCATGTTGGTGAAGGGCATATTGAAGAAGGATCAGCCGAGTGGTTCTTGTGGGAGAACAACTCCATTTGGCTCACTAACTTCACATACCATCAGGCTTCCAAGCAGCTCTCAAGGAAACTCAGTTTTCACACTCTATGCTTAGTGCCCTTTGAGTGCATTATCTAGGAATGAACCTGGTAGAGCATCCCACACAAACGAATGCTCCACATGCGGGTTTCACATGCCACCAACTCCACATTCACAGGCAACTTCAGCGCCACAGCCGTTTTCAGATAGCCCTCAATGCAAAGGCTCTAGACGCAAATATTGGTGTGAGAGCTAATTCAATCAAGGAAACACTGCATGTTGGTGAAGGGCATATTGAAGAAGGATCAGCCGAGTGGTTCTTGTGGGAGAACAACTCCATTTGGCTCACTAACTTCACACACCATCAGGCTTCCAAGCAGCTCTCAAGGAAACTCAGTTTTCACACTCTATGCTTAGTGCCCTTTGTATGCCTAGGACTGAAATGAAGGTTGGTGAGCATCCCACACAAACGAATGCTCCACATGCGGGTTTCACATGCCACCAACTCCACATTCACAGGCAACTTCAGCGCCACAGCCGTTTTCAGATAGCCCTCAATGCAAAGGCTCTAGACGCAAATATTGGTGTGAGAGCTAATTCAATCAAGGAAACACTGCATGTTGGTGAAGGGCATATTGAAGAAGGATCAGCCGAGTGGTTCTTGTGGGAGAACAACTCCATTTGGCTCACTAACTTCACACACCATCAGGCTTCCAAGCAGCTCTCAAGGAAACTCAGTTTTCACACTCTATGCTTAGTGCCCTTTGTATGCCTAGGACTGAAATGAAGCTTGGTGAGCATCCCACACAAACGAATGCTCCACATGCGGGTTTCACATGCCACCAACTCCACATTCACAGGCAACTTCAGCGCCACAGTCATTTTCAGATAGCCCTCAATACAAAGGCTCTAGACGTAAATATTGGTGTGAGAGCTAATTCAATCAAGGAAACACTGCATGTTGGTGAAGGGCATATTGAAGAAGGATCAGCCGAGTGGTTCTTGTGGGAGAACAACTCCATTTGGCTCACTAACTTCACACACCATCAGGCTTCCAAGCAGCTCTCAAAGAAACTCAGTTTTCACACTCTATGCTTAGTGCCCTTTGAGTGCATTATCTAGGAATGAACCTGGTAGAGCATCCCACACAAACGAATGCTCCACATGCGGGTTTCACATGCCACCAACTCCACATTCACAGGCAACTTCAGCGCCACAGCCGTTTTCAGATAGCCCTCAATGCAAAGGCTCTAGACGCAAATATTGGTGTGAGAGCTAATTCAATCAAGGAAACACTGCATGTTGGTGAAGGGCATATTGAAGAAGGATCAGCCAAGTGGTTCTTGTGGGAGAACAACTCCATTTGGCTCACTAACTTCACACACCATCAGGCTTCCAAGCAGCTCTCAAGGAAACTCAGTTTTCACACTCTATGCTTAGTGCCCTTTGAGTGCATTATCTAGGAATGAACCTGGTAGAGCATCCCACACAAACGAATGCTCCACATGCGGGTTTCACATGCCACCAACTCTACATTCACAGGCAACTTCAGCGCCACAGCCGTTTGCAGATAGCCCTCAATGCAAAGGCTCTAGACGCAAATATTGGTGTGAGAGCTAATTCAATCAAGGAAACACTGCATGTTGGTGAAGGGCATATTGAAGAAGGATCAGCCGAGTGGTTCTTGTGGGAGAACAACTCCATTTGGCTCACTAACTTCACACACCATCAGGCTTCCAAGCAGCTCTCAAGGAAACTCAGTTTTCACACTCTATGCTTAGTGCCCTTTGTATGGCTAGGACTGAAATGAACCTGGTAGAGCATCCCACACAAACGAATGCTCCACATGCGGGTTTCACATGCCACCAACTCCACATTCACAGGCAACTTCAGCGCCACAGCCGTTTTCAGATAGCCCTCAAT
Source organism: Ochotona princeps (assembly GCF_030435755.1). Taxonomy (NCBI): domain Eukaryota; kingdom Metazoa; phylum Chordata; class Mammalia; order Lagomorpha; family Ochotonidae; genus Ochotona; species Ochotona princeps. Next base: position 22,003 of record NW_026700053.1, read on the forward strand.
GCAAAGGCTCTAGACGCAAATATTGGTGTGAGAGCTAATTCAATCAAGGAAACACTGCATGTTGGTGAAGGGCATATTGAAGAAGGATCAGCAAAGTGGATCCTGCGGGAGAACAACTCCATTTGGCTCACTAACTTCACACACCATCAGGCTTCCAAGCAGCTCTCAAGGAAACTCAGTTTTCACACTCTATGCTTAGTGCCCTTTGAGTGCATTATCTAGGAATGAACCTGGCAGAGCATCCCACACAAACGAATGCTCCACATGCGGGTTTCACATGCCAGCAACTCCACATTCTCAGGCAACTTCAGCGCCACAGCCGTTTTCAGATAGCCCTCAATGCAAAGGCTCTAGACGCAAATATTGGTGTGAGAGCTAATTCAATCAAGGAAACACTGCATGTTGGTGAAGGGCATATTGAAGAAGGATTAGTCGAGTGGTTCTTTTGGGAGAACAACTCCATTTGGCTCACTAACTTCACATACCATCAGGCTTCCAAGCAGCTCTCAAGGAAACTCAGTTTTCACACTCTATGCTTAGTGCCCTTTGAGTGCATTATCTAGGAATGAACCTGGTAGAGCATCCGACACAAACGAATGCTCCACATGCGGGTTTCACATGCCACCAACTCCACATTCACAGGCAACTTCAGCGCCACAGCCGTTTTCAGATAGCCCTCAATGCAAAGGCTCTAGACGCAAATATTGGTGTGAGAGCTAATTCAATCAAGGAAACACTGCATGTTGGTGAAGGGCATATTGAAGAAGGATCAGCAAAGTGGATCCTGCGGGAGAACAACTCCATTTGGCTCACTAACTTCACACACCATCAGGCTTCCAAGCAGCTCTCAAGGAAACTCAGTTTTCACAATCTATGCTTAGTGCCCTTTGAGTGCATTATCTAGGAATGAACCTGGTAGAGCATCCCACACAAACGAATGCTCCACATGCGGGTTTCACATGCCACCAACTCCACATTCACAGGCAACTTCAGCGCCACAGCCGTTTTCAGATAGCCCTCAATGCAAAGGCTCTAGACGCAAATATTGGTGTGAGAGCTAATTCAATCAAGGAAACACTGCATGTTGGTGAAGGGCATATTGAAGAAGGATCAGCCGAGTGGTTCTTGTGGGAGAACAACTCCATTTGGCTCACTAACTTCACACACCATCAGGCTTCCAAGCAGCTCTCAAGGAAACTCAGTTTTCACACTCTATGCTTAGTGCCCTTTGTATGCCTAGGACTGAAATGAAGCTTGGTGAGCATCCCACACAAACGAATGCTCCACATGCGGGTTTCACATGCCACCAACTCCACATTCACAGGCAACTTCAGCGCCACAGTCATTTTCAGATAGCCCTCAATACAAAGGCTCTAGACGTAAATATTGGTGTGAGAGCTAATTCAATCAAGGAAACACTGCATGTTGGTGAAGGGCATATTGAAGAAGGATCAGCCGAGTGGTTCTTGTGGGAGAACAACTCCATTTGGCTCACTAACTTCACACACCATCAGGCTTCCAAGCAGCTCTCAAAGAAACTCAGTTTTCACACTCTATGCTTAGTGCCCTTTGAGTGCATTATCTAGGAATGAACCTGGTAGAGCATCCCACACAAACGAATGCTCCACATGCGGGTTTCACATGCCACCAACTCCACATTCACAGGCAACTTCAGCGCCACAGCCGTTTTCAGATAGCCCTCAATGCAAAGGCTCTAGACGCAAATATTGGTGTGAGAGCTAATTCAATCAAGGAAACACTGCATGTTGGTGAAGGGCATATTGAAGAAGGATCAGCAAAGTGGATCCTGCGGGAGAACAACTCCATTTGGCTCACTAACTTCACACACCATCAGGCTTCCAAGCAGCTCTCAAGGAAACTCAGTTTTCACACTCTATGCTTAGTGCCCTTTGAGTGCATTATCTAGGAATGAACCTGGCAGAGCATCCCACACAAACGAATGCTCCACATGCGGGTTTCACATGCCAGCAACTCCACATTCTCAGGCAACTTCAGCGCCACAGCCGTTTTCAGATAGCCCTCAATGCAAAGGCTCTAGACGCAAATATTGGTGTGAGAGCTAATTCAATCAAGGAAACACTGCATGTTGGTGAAGGGCATATTGAAGAAGGATTAGTCGAGTGGTTCTTTTGGGAGAACAACTCCATTTGGCTCACTAACTTCACATACCATCAGGCTTCCAAGCAGCTCTCAAGGAAACTCAGTTTTCACACTCTATGCTTAGTGCCCTTTGAGTGCATTATCTAGGAATGAACCTGGTAGAGCATCCGACACAAACGAATGCTCCACATGCGGGTTTCACATGCCACCAACTCCACATTCACAGGCAACTTCAGCGCCACAGCCGTTTTCAGATAGCCCTCAATGCAAAGGCTCTAGACGCAAATATTGGTGTGAGAGCTAATTCAATCAAGGAAACACTGCATGTTGGTGAAGGGCATATTGAAGAAGGATCAGCAAAGTGGATCCTGCGGGAGAACAACTCCATTTGGCTCACTAACTTCACACACCATCAGGCTTCCAAGCAGCTCTCAAGGAAACTCAGTTTTCACAATCTATGCTTAGTGCCATTTGAGTGCATTATCTAGGAATGAACCTGGTAGAGCATCCCACACAAACGAATGCTCCACATGCGGGTTTCACATGCCACCAACTCCACATTCACAGGCAACTTCAGCGCCACAGCCGTTTTCAGATAGCCCTCAATGCAAAGGCTCTAGACGCAAATATTGGTGTGAGAGCTAATTCAATCAAGGAAACACTGCATGTTGGTGAAGGGCATATTGAAGAAGGATCAGCCGAGTGGTTCTTGTGGGAGAACAACTCCATTTGGCTCACTAACTTCACACACCATCAGGCTTCCAAGCAGCTCTCAAGGAAACTCAGTTTTCACACTCTATGCTTAGTGCCCTTTGTATGCCTACGACTGAAATGAAGCTTGGTGAGCATCCCACACAAACGAATGCTCCACATGCGGGTTTCACATGCCACCAACTCCACATTCACAGGCAACTTCAGCGCCACAGTCATTTTCAGATAGCCCTCAATACAAAGGCTCTAGACGTAAATATTGGTGTGAGAGCTAATTCAATCAAGGAAACACTGCATGTTGGTGAAGGGCATATTGAAGAAGGATCAGCCGAGTGGTTCTTGTGGGAGAACAACTCCATTTGGCTCACTAACTTCACACACCATCAGGCTTCCAAGCAGCTCTCAAAGAAACTCAGTTTTCACACTCTATGCTTAGTGCCCTTTGAGTGCATTATCTAGGAATGAACCTGGTAGAGCATCCCACACAAACGAATGCTCCACATGCGGGTTTCACATGCCACCAACTCCACATTCACAGGCAACTTCAGCGCCACAGCCGTTTTCAGATAGCCCTCAATGCAAAGGCTCTAGACGCAAATATTGGTGTGAGAGCTAATTCAATCAAGGAAACACTGCATGTTGGTGAAGGGCATATTGAAGAAGGATCAGCCAAGTGGTTCTTGTGGGAGAACAACTCCATTTGGCTCACTAACTTCACACACCATCAGGCTTCCAAGCAGCTCTCAAGGAAACTCAGTTTTCACACTCTATGCTTAGTGCCCTTTGAGTGCATTATCTAGGAATGAACCTGGTAGAGCATCCCACACAAACGAATGCTCCACATGCGGGTTTCACATGCCACCAACTCTACATTCACAGGCAACTTCAGCGCCACAGCCGTTTGCAGATAGCCCTCAATGCAAAGGCTCTAGACGCAAATATTGGTGTGAGAGCTAATTCAATCAAGGAAACACTGCATGTTGGTGAAGGGCATATTGAAGAAGGATCAGCCGAGTGGTTCTTGTGGGAGAACAACTCCATTTGGCTCACTAACTTCACACACCATCAGGCTTCCAAGCAGCTCTCAAGGAAACTCAGTTTTCACACTCTATGCTTAGTGCCCTTTGAGTGCATTATCTAGGAATGAACCTGGTAGAGCATCCCACACAAACGAATGCTCCACATGCGGCTTTCACATGCCACCAACTCCACATTCACAGGCAACTTCAGCGCCACAGCCGTTTTCAGATAGCCCTCAATGCAAAGGCTCTAGACGCAAATATTGGTGTGAGAGCTAATTCAATCAAGGAAACACTGCATGTTGGTGAAGGGCATATTGAAGAAGGATCAGCAGAGTGGTTCTTGTGGGACAACAACTCCATTTGGCTCACTAACTTCACACACCATCAGGCTTCCAAGCAGCTCTCAAGGAAACTCAGTTTTCACACTCTATGCTTAGTGCCCTTTGAGTGCATTATCTAGGAATGAACCTGGTAGAGCATCCCACACAAACGAATGCTCCACATGCGGGTTTCACATGCCACCAACTCCACATTCACAGGCAACTTCAGCGCCACAGCCGTTTTCAGATAGTTCTCAATGCAAAGGCTCTAGACGCAAATATTGGTGTGAGAGCTAATTCAATCAAGGAAACACTGCATGTTGGTGAAGGGCATATTGAAGAAGGATCAGCAGAGTGGTTCTTGTTGGAGAGCAACTCCATTTGGCTCACTAACTTCACACACCATCAGGCTTCCAAGCAGCTCTCAAGGAAACTCAGTTTTCACACTCTATGCTTAGTGCCCTTTGAGTGCATTATCTAGGAATGAACCTGGCAGAGCATCCCACACAAACGAATGCTCCACATGCGGGTTTCACATGCCACCAACTCCACATTCACAGGCAACTTCAGCGCCACAGCCGTTTTCAGATAGTTCTCAATGCAAAGGCTCTAGACGCAAATATTGGTGTGAGAGCTAATTCAATCAAGGAAACACTGCATGTTGGTGAAGGGCATATTGAAGAAGGATCAGCCGAGTGGTTCTTGTGGGAGAACAACTCCATTTGGCTCACTAACTTCACACACCATCAGGCTTCCAAGCAGCTCTCAAGGAAACTCAGTTTTCACACTCTATGCTTAGTGCCCTTTGAGTGCATTATCTAGGAATGAACCTGGTAGAGCATCCCACACAAACGAATGCTCCACATGCGGGTTTCACATGCCACCAACTCCACATTCACAGGCAACTTCAGCGCCACAGCCGTTTTCAGATAGCCCTCAATGCAAAGGCTCTAGACGCAAATATTGGTGTGAGAGCTAATTCAATCAAGGAAACACTGCATGTTGGTGAAGGGCATATTGAAGAAGGATCAGTCGAGTGGTTCTTGTGGGAGAACAACTCCATTTGGCTCACTAACTTCACACACCATCAGGCTTCCAAGCAGCTCTCAAGGAAACTCAGTTTTCACACTCTATGCTTAGTGCCCTTTGAGTGCATTATCTAGGAATGAACCTGGTAGAGCATCCCACACAAACGAATGCTCCACATGCGGGTTTCACATGCCACCAACTCCACATTCACAGGCAACTTCAGCGCCACAGCCGTTTTCAGATAGTTCTCAATGCAAAGACTCTAGACGCAAATATTGGTGTGAGAGCTAATTCAATCAAGGAAACACTGCATGTTGGTGAAGGGCATATTGAAGAAGGATCAGCAAAGTGGATCCTGCGGGAGAACAACTCCATTTGGCTCACTAACTTCACATACCATCAGGCTTCCAAGCAGCTCTCAAGGAAACTCAGTTTTCACACTCTATGCTTAGTGCCCTTTGAGTGCATTATCTAGGAATGAACCTGGTAGAGCATCCCACACAAACGAATGCTCCACATGCGGGTTTCACATGCCACCAACTCCACATTCACAGGCAACTTCAGCGCCACAGCCGTTTTCAGATAGCCCTCAATGCAAAGGCTCTAGACGCAAATATTGGTGTGAGAGCTAATTCAATCAAGGAAACACTGCATGTTGGTGAAGGGCATATTGAAGAAGGATCAGTCGAGTGGTTCTTGTGGGAGAACAACTCCATTTGGCTCACGAACTTCACACACCATCAGGCTTCCAAGCAGCTCTCAAGGAAACTCAGTTTTCACACTCTATGCTTAGTGCCCTTTGAGTGCATTATCTAGGAATGAACCTGATAGAGCATCCCACACAAACGAATGCTCCACATGCGGGTTTCACATGCCACCAACTCCACATTCACAGGCAACTTCAGCGCCACAGCCGTTTTCAGATAGCCCTCAATGCAAAGGCTCTAGACGCAAATATTGGTGTGAGAGCTAATTCAATCAAGGAAACACTGCATGTTGGTGAAGGGCATATTGAAGAAGGATCAGCAAAGTGGATCCTGCGGGAGAACAACTCCATTTGGCTCACTAACTTCACACACCAACAGGCTTCCAAGCAGCTCTCAAGGAAACTCAGTTTTCACAATCTATGCTTAGTGCCATTTGAGTGCATTATCTAGGAATGAACCTGGTAGAGCATCCCACACAAACGAATGCTCCACATGCGGCTTTCACATGCCACCAACTCCACATTCACAGGCAACTTCAGCGCCACAGCCGTTTTCAGATAGCCCTCAATGCAAAGGCTCTAGACGCAAATATTGGTGTGAGAGCTAATTCAATCAAGGAAACACTGCATGTTGGTGAAGGGCATATTGAAGAAGGATCAGCAAAGTGGATCCTGCGGGAGAACAACTCCATTTGGCTCACTAACTTCACACACCATCAGGCTTCCAAGCAGCTCTCAAGGAAACTCAGTTTTCACAATCTATGCTTAGTGCCATTTGAGTGCATTATCTAGGAATGAACCTGGTAGAGCATCCCACACAAACGAATGCTCCACATGCGGGTTTCACATGCCACCAACTCCACATTCACAGGCAACTTCAGCGCCACAGCAGTTTTCAGATAGCCCTCAATGCAAAGGCTCTAGACGCAAATATTGGTGTGAGAGCTAATTCAATCAAGGAAACACTGCATGTTGGTGAAGGGCATATTGAAGAAGGATCAGCCGAGTGGTTCTTGTGGGAGAACAACTCCATTTGGCTCACTAACTTCACACACCATCAGGCTTCCAAGCAGCTCTCAAGGAAACTCAGTTTTCACACTCTATGCTTAGTGCCCTTTGTATGCCTAGGACTGAAATGAAGGTTGGTGAGCATCCCACACAAACGAATGCTCCACATGCGGGTTTCACATGCCACCAACTTCACATTCACAGGCAACTTCAGCGCCACAGCCGTTTTCAGATAGCCCTCAATGCAAAGGCTCTAGACGTAAATATTGGTGTGAGAGCTAATTCAATCAAGGAAACACTGCATGTTGGTGAAGGGCATATTGAAGAAGGATCAGCCGAGTGGTTCTTGTGGGAGAACAACTCCATTTGGCTCACTAACTTCACACACCATCAGGCTTCCAAGCAGCTCTCAAGGAAACTCAGTTTTCACACTCTATGCTTAGTGCCCTTTGAGTGCATTATCTAGGAATGAACCTGGTAGAGCATCCCACACAAACGAATGCTCCACATGCGGGTTTCACATGCCACCAACTCCACATTCACAGGCACCTTCAGCACCACAGCCGTTTTCAGATAGCCCTCAATGCAAAGGCTCTAGACGCAAATATTGGTGTGAGAGCTAATTCAATCAAGGAAACACTGCATGTTGGTGAAGGGCATATTGAAGAAGGATCAGCCGAGTGGTTCTTGTGGGAGAACAACTCCATTTGGCTCACTAACTTCACACACCATCAGGCTTCCAAGCAGCTCTCAAGGAAACTCAGTTTTCACACTCTATGCTTAGTGCCCTTTGAGTGCATTATCTAGGAATGAACCTGGCAGAGCATCCCACACAAACGAATGCTCCACATGCGGGTTTCACATGCCACCAACTCCACATTCACAGGCAACTTCAGCGCCACAGCCGTTTTCAGATAGTTCTCAATGCAAAGGCTCTAGACGCAAATATTGGTGTGAGAGCTAATTCAATCAAGGAAACACTGCATGTTGGTGAAGGGCATATTGAAGAAGGATCAGCCGAGTGGTTCTTGTGGGAGAACAACTCCATTTGGCTCACTAACTTCACACACCATCAGGCTTCCAAGCAGCTCTCAAGGAAACTCAGTTTTCACACTCTATGCTTAGTGCCCTTTGAGTGCATTATCTAGGAATGAACCTGGTAGAGCATCCCACACAAACGAATGCTCCACATGCGGGTTTCACATGCCACCAACTCCACATTCACAGGCAACTTCAGCGCCACAGCCGTTTTCAGATAGCCCTCAATGCAAAGGCTCTAGACGCAAATATTGGTGTGAGAGCTAATTCAATCAAGGAAACACTGCATGTTGGTGAAGGGCATATTGAAGAAGGATCAGTCGAGTGGTTCTTGTGGGAGAACAACTCCATTTGGCTCACTAACTTCACACACCATCAGGCTTCCAAGCAGCTCTCAAGGAAACTCAGTTTTCACACTCTATGCTTAGTGCCCTTTGAGTGCATTATCTAGGAATGAACCTGGCAGAGCATCCCACACAAACGAATGCTCCACATGCGGGTTTCACATGCCACCAACTCCACATTCACAGGCAACTTCAGCGCCACAGCCGTTTTCAGATAGCCCTCAATGCAAAGGCTCTAGACGCAAATATTGGTGTGAGAGCTAATTCAATCAAGGAAACACTGCATGTTGGTGAAGGGCATATTGAAGAAGGATCAGTCGAGTGGTTCTTGTGGGAGAACAACTCCATTTGGCTCACTAACTTCACACACCATCAGGCTTCCAAGCAGCTCTCAAGGAAACTCAGTTTTCACACTCTATGCTTAGTGCCCTATGAGTGCATTATCTAGGAATGAACCTGGCAGAGCATCCCACACAAACGAATGCTCCACATGCGGGTTTCACATGCCACCAACTCCACATTCACAGGCAACTTCAGCGCCACAGCCGTTTTCAGATAGTTCTCAATGCAAAGGCTCTAGACGCAAATATTGGTGTGAGAGCTAATTCAATCAAGGAAACACTGCATGTTGGTGAAGGGCATATTGAAGAAGGATCAGCCGAGTGGTTCTTGTGGGAGAACAACTCCATTTGGCTCACTAACTTCACATACCATCAGGCTTCCAAGCAGCTCTCAAGGAAACTCAGTTTTCACACTCTATGCTTAGTGCCCTTTGAGTGCATTATCTAGGAATGAACCTGGTAGAGCATCCCACACAAACGAATGCTCCACATGCGGGTTTCACATGCCACCAACTCCACATTCACAGGCAACTTCAGCGCCACAGCCGTTTTCAGATAGTTCTCAATGCAAAGACTCTAGACGCAAATATTGGTGTGAGAGCTAATTCAATCAAGGAAACACTGCATGTTGGTGAAGGGCATATTGAAGAAGGATCAGCAAAGTGGATCCTGCGGGAGAACAACTCCATTTGGCTCACTAACTTCACACACCATCAGGCTTCCAAGCAGCTCTCAAGGAAACTCAGTTTTCACACTCTATGCTTAGTGCCCTTTGAGTGCATTATCTAGGAATGAACCTGGTAGAGCATCCCACACAAACGAATGCTCCACATGCGGGTTTCACATGCCACCAACTCCACATTCACAGGCAACTTCAGCGCCACAGCCGTTTTCAGATAGCCCTCAATGCAAAGGCTCTAGACGCAAATATTGGTGTGAGAGCTAATTCAATCAAGGAAACACTGCATGTTGGTGAAGGGCATATTGAAGAAGGATCAGTCGAGTGGTTCTTGTGGGAGAACAACTCCATTTGGCTCACGAACTTCACACACCATCAGGCTTCCAAGCAGCTCTCAAGGAAACTCAGTTTTCACACTCTATGCTTAGTGCCCTTTGAGTGCATTATCTAGGAATGAACCTGATAGAGCATCCCACACAAACGAATGCTCCACATGCGGGTTTCACATGCCACCAACTCCACATTCACAGGCAACTTCAGCGCCACAGCCGTTTTCAGATAGCCCTCAATGCAAAGGCTCTAGACGCAAATATTGGTGTGAGAGCTAATTCAATCAAGGAAACACTGCATGTTGGTGAAGGGCATATTGAAGAAGGATCAGCAAAGTGGATCCTGCGGGAGAACAACTCCATTTGGCTCACTAACTTCACACACCAACAGGCTTCCAAGCAGCTCTCAAGGAAACTCAGTTTTCACAATCTATGCTTAGTGCCATTTGAGTGCATTATCTAGGAATGAACCTGGTAGAGCATCCCACACAAACGAATGCTCCACATGCGGCTTTCACATGCCACCAACTCCACATTCACAGGCAACTTCAGCGCCACAGCCGTTTTCAGATAGCCCTCAATGCAAAGGCTCTAGACGCAAATATTGGTGTGAGAGCTAATTCAATCAAGGAAACACTGCATGTTGGTGAAGGGCATATTGAAGAAGGATCAGCAAAGTGGATCCTGCCGGAGAACAACTCCATTTGGCTCACTAACTTCACACACCATCAGGCTTCCAAGCAGCTCTCAAGGAAACTCAGTTTTCACAATCTATGCTTAGTGCCATTTGAGTGCATTATCTAGGAATGAACCTGGTAGAGCATCCCACACAAACGAATGCTCCACATGCGGGTTTCACATGCCACCAACTCCACATTCACAGGCAACTTCAGCGCCACAGCAGTTTTCAGATAGCCCTCAATGCAAAGGCTCTAGACGCAAATATTGGTGTGAGAGCTAATTCAATCAAGGAAACACTGCATGTTGGTGAAGGGCATATTGAAGAAGGATCAGCCGAGTGGTTCTTGTGGGAGAACAACTCCATTTGGCTCACTAACTTCACACACCATCAGGCTTCCAAGCAGCTCTCAAGGAAACTCAGTTTTCACACTCTATGCTTAGTGCCCTTTGTATGCCTAGGACTGAAATGAAGGTTGGTGAGCATCCCACACAAACGAATGCTCCACATGCGGGTTTCACATGCCACCAACTTCACATTCACAGGCAACTTCAGCGCCACAGCCGTTTTCAGATAGCCCTCAATGCAAAGGCTCTAGACGTAAATATTGGTGTGAGAGCTAATTCAATCAAGGAAACACTGCATGTTGGTGAAGGGCATATTGAAGAAGGATCAGCCGAGTGGTTCTTGTGGGAGAACAACTCCATTTGGCTCACTAACTTCACACACCATCAGGCTTCCAAGCAGCTCTCAAGGAAACTCAGTTTTCACACTCTATGCTTAGTGCCCTTTGAGTGCATTATCTAGGAATGAACCTGGTAGAGCATCCCACACAAACGAATGCTCCACATGCGGGTTTCACATGCCACCAACTCCACATTCACAGGCACCTTCAGCACCACAGCCGTTTTCAGATAGCCCTCAATGCAAAGGCTCTAGACGCAAATATTGGTGTGAGAGCTAATTCAATCAAGGAAACACTGCATGTTGGTGAAGGGCATATTGAAGAAGGATCAGCCGAGTGGTTCTTGTGGGAGAACAACTCCATTTGGCTCACTAACTTCACACACCATCAGGCTTCCAAGCAGCTCTCAAGGAAACTCAGTTTTCACACTCTATGCTTAGTGCCCTTTGAGTGCATTATCTAGGAATGAACCTGGTAGAGCATCCCACACAAACGAATGCTCCACATGCGGGTTTCACATGCCACCAACTCCACATTCACAGGCAACTTCAGCGCCACAGCCGTTTTCAGATAGCCCTCAATGCAAAGGCTCTAGACGCAAATATTGGTGTGAGAGCTAATTCAATCAAGGAAACACTGCATGTTGGTGAAGGGCATATTGAAGAAGGATCAGCCGAGTGGTTCTTGTGGGAGAACAACTCCATTTGGCTCACTAACTTCACACACCATCAGGCTTCCAAGCAGCTCTCAAGGAAACTCAGTTTTCACACTCTATGCTTAGTGCCCTTTGTATGGCTAGGACTGAAATGAACCTGGTAGAGCATCCCACACAAACGAATGCTCCACATGCGGGTTTCACATGCCACCAACTCCACATTCACAGGCAACTTCAGCGCCACAGCCGTTTTCAGATAGCCCTCAATGCAAAGGCTCTAGACGCAAATATTGGTGTGAGAGCTAATTCAATCAAGGAAACACTGCATGTTGGTGAAGGGCATATTGAAGAAGGATCAGCCGAGTGGTTCTTGTGTGACAACAACTCCATTTGGCTCACTAACTTCACACACCATCAGGCTTCCAAGCAGCTCTCAAGGAAACTCAGTTTTCACACTCTATGCTTAGTGCCCTTTGTATGCCTAGGACTGAAATGAAGGTTGGAGAGCATCCCACACAAACGAATGCTCCACATTCGGGTTTCACATGCCACCAACTTCACATTCACAGGCAACTTCAGCGCCACAGCCATTTTCAGATAGCCCTCAATGCAAAGGCTCTAGACGTAAATATTGGTGTGAGAGCTAATTCAATCAAGGAAACACTGCATGTTGGTGAAGGGCATATTGAAGAAGGATCAGCAAAGTGGATCCTGCGGGAGAACAACTCCATTTGGCTCACTAACTTCACACACCATCAGGCTTCCAAGCAGCTCTCAAGGAAACTCAGTTTTCACACTCTATGCTTAGTGCCCTTTGAGTGCATTATCTAGGAATGAATCTGGTAGAGCATCCCACACAAACGAATGCTCCACATGCGGGTTTCACATGCCAGCAACTCCACATTCTCAGGCAACTTCAGCGCCACAGCCGTTTTCAGATAGCCCTCAATGCAAAGGCTCTAGACGCAAATATTGGTGTGAGAGCTAATTCAATCAAGGAAACACTGCATGTTGGTGAAGGGCATATTGAAGAAGGATTAGTCGAGTGGTTCTTTTGGGAGAACAACTCCATTTGGCTCACTAACTTCACATACCATCAGGCTTCCAAGCAGCTCTCAAGGAAACTCAGTTTTCACACTCTATGCTTAGTGCCCTTTGAGTGCATTATCTAGGAATGAACCTGGTAGAGCATCCGACACAAACGAATGCTCCACATGCGGGTTTCACATGCCACCAACTCCACATTCACAGGCAACTTCAGCGCCACAGCCGTTTTCAGATAGCCCTCAATGCAAAGGCTCTAGACGCAAATATTGGTGTGAGAGCTAATTCAATCAAGGAAACACTGCATGTTGGTGAAGGGCATATTGAAGAAGGATCAGCAAAGTGGATCCTGCGGGAGAACAACTCCATTTGGCTCACTAACTTCACACACCATCAGGCTTCCAAGCAGCTCTCAAGGAAACTCAGTTTTCACAATCTATGCTTAGTGCCATTTGAGTGCATTATCTAGGAATGAACCTGGTAGAGCATCCCACACAAACGAATGCTCCACATGCGGGTTTCACATGCCACCAACTCCACATTCACAGGCAACTTCAGCGCCACAGCCGTTTTCAGATAGCCCTCAATGCAAAGGCTCTAGACGCAAATATTGGTGTGAGAGCTAATTCAATCAAGGAAACACTGCATGTTGGTGAAGGGCATATTGAAGAAGGATCAGCCGAGTGGTTCTTGTGGGAGAACAACTCCATTTGGCTCACTAACTTCACACACCATCAGACTTCCAAGCAGCTCTCAAGGAAACTCAGTTTTCACACTCTATGCTTAGTGCCCTTTGTATGCCTAGGACTGAAATGAAGGTTGGTGAGCATCCCACACAAACGAATGCTCCACATGCGGGTTTCACATGCCACCAACTTCACATTCACAGGCAACTTCAGCGCCACAGCCATTTTCAGATAGCCCTCAATGCAAAGGCTCTAGACGTAAATATTGGTGTGAGAGCTAATTCAATCAAGGAAACACTGCATGTTGGTGAAGGGCATATTGAAGAAGGATCAGCCGAGTGGTTCTTGTGGGAGAACAACTCCATTTGGCTCACTAACTTCACACACCATCAGGCTTCCAAGCAGCTCTCAAGGAAACTCAGTTTTCACACTCTATGCTTAGTGCCCTTTGAGTGCATTATCTAGGAATGAACCTGGTAGAGCATCCCACACAAACGAATGCTCCACATGCGGGTTTCACATGCCACCAACTCCACATTCACAGGCAACTTCAGCGCCACAGCCGTTTTCAGATAGCCCTCAATGCAAAGGCTCTAGACGCAAATATTGGTGTGAGAGCTAATTCAATCAAGGAAACACTGCATGTTGGTGAAGGGCATATTGAAGAAGGATCAGCCGAGTGGTTCTTGTGGGAGAACAACTTCATTTGGCTCACTAACTTCACACACCATCAGGCTTCCAAGCAGCTCTCAAGGAAACTCAGTTTTCACACTCTATGCTTAGTGCCCTTTGTATGCCTAGGACTGAAATGAAGGTTGGTGAGCATCCCACACAAACGAATGCTCCACATGCGGGTTTCACATGCCACCAACTTCACATTCACAGGCAACTTCAGCGCCACAGCCATTTTCAGATAGCCCTCAATGCAAAGGCTCTAGACGTAAATATTGGTGTGAGAGCTAATTCAATCAAGGAAACACTGCATGTTGGTGAAGGGCATATTGTAGAAGGATCAGCCGAGTGGTTCTTGTGGGAGAACAACTCCATTTGGCTCACTAACTTCACACACCATCAGGCTTCCAAGCAGCTCTCAAGGAAACTCAGTTTTCACACTCTATGCTTAGTGCCCTTTGAGTGCATTATTTAGGAATGAACCTGGTAGAGCATCCCACACAAACGAATGCTCCACATGCGGGTTTCACATGCCACCAACTCCACATTCACAGGCAACTTCAGCGCCACAGCCGTTTTCAGATAGCCCTCAATGCAAAGGCTCTAGACGCAAATATTGGTGTGAGAGCTAATTCAATCAAGGAAACACTGCATGTTGGTGAAGGGCATATTGAAGAAGGATCAGCCGAGTGGATCTTGTGGGAGAACAACTCCATTTGGCTCACTAACTTCACACACCATCAGGCTTCCAAGCAGCTCTCAAGGAAACTCAGTTTTCACACTCTATGCTTAGTGCCCTTTGAGTGCATTATCTAGGAATGAATCTGGTAGAGCATCCCACACAAACGAATGCTCCACATGCGGGTTTCACATGCCAGCAACTCCACATTCTCAGGCAACTTCAGCGCCACAGCCGTTTTCAGATAGCCCTCAATGCAAAGGCTCTAGACGCAAATATTGGTGTGAGAGCTAATTCAATCAAGGAAACACTGCATGTTGGTGAAGGGCATATTGAAGAAGGATTAGTCGAGTGGTTCTTTTGGGAGAACAACTCCATTTGGCTCACTAACTTCACATACCATCAGGCTTCCAAGCAGCTCTCAAGGAAACTCAGTTTTCACACTCTATGCTTAGTGCCCTTTGAGTGCATTATCTAGGAATGAACCTGGTAGAGCATCCGACACAAACGAATGCTCCACATGCGGGTTTCACATGCCACCAACTCCACATTCACAGGCAACTTCAGCGCCACAGCCGTTTTCAGATAGCCCTCAATGCAAAGGCTCTAGACGCAAATATTGGTGTGAGAGCTAATTCAATCAAGGAAACACTGCATGTTGGTGAAGGGCATATTGAAGAAGGATCAGCAAAGTGGATCCTGCGGGAGAACAACTCCATTTGGCTCACTAACTTCACACACCATCAGGCTTCCAAGCAGCTCTCAAGGAAACTCAGTTTTCACAATCTATGCTTAGTGCCATTTGAGTGCATTATCTAGGAATGAACCTGGTAGAGCATCCCACACAAACGAATGCTCCACATGCGGGTTTCACATGCCACCAACTCCACATTCACAGGCAACTTCAGCGCCACAGCCGTTTTCAGATAGCCCTCAATGCAAAGGCTCTAGACGCAAATATTGGTGTGAGAGCTAATTCAATCAAGGAAACACTGCATGTTGGTGAAGGGCATATTGAAGAAGGATCAGCCGAGTGGTTCTTGTGGGAGAACAACTCCATTTGGCTCACTAACTTCACACACCATCAGGCTTCCAAGCAGCTCTCAAGGAAACTCAGTTTTCACACTCTATGCTTAGTGCCCTTTGTATGCCTAGGACTGAAATGAAGGTTGGTGAGCATCCCACACAAACGAATGCTCCACATGCGGGTTTCACATGCCACCAACTTCACATTCACAGGCAACTTCAGCGCCACAGCCATTTTCAGATAGCCCTCAATGCAAAGGCTCTAGACGTAAATATTGGTGTGAGAGCTAATTCAATCAAGGAAACACTGCATGTTGGTGAAGGGCATATTGAAGAAGGATCAGCCGAGTGGTTCTTGTGGGAGAACAACTCCATTTGGCTCACTAACTTCACACACCATCAGGCTTCCAAGCAGCTCTCAAGGAAACTCAGTTTTCACACTCTATGCTTAGTGCCCTTTGAGTGCATTATCTAGGAATGAACCTGGTAGAGCATCCCACACAAACGAATGCTCCACATGCGGGTTTCACATGCCACCAACTCCACATTCACAGGCAACTTCAGCGCCACAGCCGTTTTCAGATAGCCCTCAATGCAAAGGCTCTAGACGCAAATATTGGTGTGAGAGCTAATTCAATCAAGGAAACACTGCATGTTGGTGAAGGGCATATTGAAGAAGGATCAGCCGAGTGGTTCTTGTGGGAGAACAACTTCATTTGGCTCACTAACTTCACACACCATCAGGCTTCCAAGCAGCTCTCAAGGAAACTCAGTTTTCACACTCTATGCTTAGTGCCCTTTGAGTGCATTATCTAGGAATGAACCTGGTAGAGCATCCCACACAAACGAATGCTCCACATGCGGGTTTCACATGCCACCAACTGCACATTCACAGGCAACTTCAGCGCCACAGCCGTTTTCAGATAGCCCTCAATGCAAAGTCTCTAGACGCAAATATTGGTGTGAGAGCTAATTCAATCAAGGAAACACTGCATGTTGGTGAAGGGCATATTGAAGAAGGATCAGCCGAGTGGTTCTTGTGGGAGAACAACTCCATTTGGCTCACTAACTTCACACAAGATCAGGCTTCCAAGCAGCTCTCAAGGAAACTCAGTTTTCACACTCTATGCTTAGTGCCCTTTGAGTGCATTATCTAGGAATGAACCTGGTAGAGCATCCCACACAAACGAATGCTCCACATGCGGGTTTCACATGCCACCAACTCCACATTCACAGGCAACTTCAGCGCCACAGCAGTTTTCAGATAGCCGTCAATGCAAAGGCTCTAGACGCAAATATTGGTGTGAGAGCTAATTCAATCAAGGAAACACTGCATGTTGGTGAAGGGCATATTGAAGAAGGATCATCCGAGTGGTTCTTGTGGGAGAACAACTCCATTTGGCTCACTAACTTCACACACCATCAGGCTTCCAAGCAGCTCTCAAGGAAACTCAGTTTTCACACTCTATGCTTAGTGCCCTTTGAGTGCATTATCTAGGAATGAACCTGGTAGAGCATCCCACACAAACGAATGCTCCACATGCGGCTTTCACATGCCACCAACTCCACATTCACAGGCAACTTCAGCGCCACAGCCGTTTTCAGATAGCCCTCAATGCAAAGGCTCTAGACGCAAATATTGGTGTGAGAGCTAATTCAATCAAGGAAACACTGCATGTTGGTGAAGGGCATATTGAAGAAGGATCAGCAGAGTGGTTCTTGCGGGAGAACAACTCCATTTGGCTCACTAACTTCACACACCATCAGGCTTCCAAGCAGCTCTCAAGGAAACTCAGTTTTCACAATCTATGCTTAGTGCCTTTTGAGTGCATTATCTAGGAATGAACCTGGTAGAGCATCCCACACAAACGAATGCTCCACATGCGGGTTTCACATGCCACCAACTCCACATTCACAGGCAACTTCAGCGCCACAGCCGTTTTCAGATAGCCCTCAATGCAAAGGCTCTAGACGCAAATATTGGTGTGAGAGCTAATTCAATCAAGGAAACACTGCATGTTGGTGAAGGGCATATTGAAGAAGGATCAGCAGAGTGGTTCTTGTGGGAGAGCAACTCCATTTGGCTCACTAACTTCACACACCATCAGGCTTCCAAGCAGCTCTCAAGGAAACTCAGTTTTCACACTCTATGCTTAGTGCCCTTTGAGTGCATTATCTAGGAATGAACCTGGCAGAGCATCCCACACAAACTAATGCTCCACATGCGGGTTTCATATGCCACCAACTCCACATTCACAGGCAACTTCAGCGCCACAGCCGTTTTCAGATAGTTCTCAATGCAAAGGCTCTAGACGCAAATATTGGTGTGAGAGCTAATTCAATCAAGGAAACACTGCATGTTGGTGAAGGGCATATTGAAGAAGGATCAGCAAAGTGGATCCTGCGGGAGAACAACTCCATTTGGCTCACTAACTTCACACACCATCAGGCTTCCAAGCAGCTCTCAAGGAAACTCAGTTTTCACAATCTATGCTTAGTGCCATTTGAGTGCATTATCTAGGAATGAACCTGGTAGAGCATCCCACACAAACGAATGCTCCACATGCGGGTTTCACATGCCACCAACTCCACATTCACAGGCAACTTCAGCGCCACAGCCGTTTTCAGATAGCCCTCAATGCAAAGGCTCTAGACGCAAATATTGGTGTGAGAGCTAATTCAATCAAGGAAACACTGCATGTTGGTGAAGGGCATATTGAAGAAGGATCAGCCGAGTGGTTCTTGTGGGAGAACAACTCCATTTGGCTCACTAACTTCACACACCATCAGACTTCCAAGCAGCTCTCAAGGAAACTCAGTTTTCACACTCTATGCTTAGTGCCCTTTGTATGCCTAGGACTGAAATGAAGGTTGGTGAGCATCCCACACAAACGAATGCTCCACATGCGGGTTTCACATGCCACCAACTTCACATTCACAGGCAACTTCAGCGCCACAGCCATTTTCAGATAGCCCTCAATGCAAAGGCTCTAGACGTAAATATTGGTGTGAGAGCTAATTCAATCAAGGAAACACTGCATGTTGGTGAAGGGCATATTGAAGAAGGATCAGCCGAGTGGTTCTTGTGGGAGAACAACTCCATTTGGCTCACTAACTTCACACACCATCAGGCTTCCAAGCAGCTCTCAAGGAAACTCAGTTTTCACACTCTATGCTTAGTGCCCTTTGAGTGCATTATCTAGGAATGAACCTGGTAGAGCATCCCACACAAACGAATGCTCCACATGCGGGTTTCACATGCCACCAACTCCACATTCACAGGCAACTTCAGCGCCACAGCCGTTTTCAGATAGCCCTCAATGCAAAGGCTCTAGACGCAAATATTGGTGTGAGAGCTAATTCAATCAACGAAACACTGCATGTTGGTGAAGGGCATATTGAAGAAGGATCATCCGAGTGGTTCTTGTGGGAGAACAACTCCATTTGGCTCACTAACTTCACACACCATCAGGCTTCCAAGCAGCTCTCAAGGAAACTCAGTTTTCACACTCTATGCTTAGTGCCCTTTGAGTGCATTATCTAGGAATGAACCTGGTAGAGCATCCCACACAAACGAATGCTCCACATGCGGGTTTCACATGCCACCAACTTCACATTCACAGGCAACTTCAGCGCCACAGCCATTTTCAGATAGCCCTCAATGCAAAGGCTCTAGACGTAAATATTGGTGTGAGAGCTAATTCAATCAAGGAAACACTGCATGTTGGTGAAGGGCATATTGAAGAAGGATCAGCAGAGTGGTTCTTGTGGGACAACAACTCCATTTGGCTCACTAACTTCACACACCATCAGGCTTCCAAGCAGCTCTCAAGGAAACTCAGTTTTCACACTCTATGCTTAGTGCCCTTTGAGTGCATTATCTAGGAATGAACCTGGTAGAGCATCCCACACAAACGAATGCTCCACATGCGGGTTTCACATGCCACCAACTCCACATTCACAGGCAACTTCAGCGCCACAGCCGTTTTCAGATAGTTCTCAATGCAAAGGCTCTAGACGCAAATATTGGTGTGAGAGCTAATTCAATCAAGGAAACACTGCATGTTGGTGAAGGGCATATTGAAGAAGGATCAGCAGAGTGGTTCTTGTTGGAGAGCAACTCCATTTGGCTCACTAACTTCACACACCATCAGGCTTCCAAGCAGCTCTCAAGGAAACTCAGTTTTCACACTCTATGCTTAGTGCCCTTTGAGTGCATTATCTAGGAATGAACCTGGTAGAGCATCCCACACAAACGAATGCTCCACATGCGGCTTTCACATGCCACCAACTCCACATTCACAGGCAACTTCAGCGCCACAGCCGTTTTCAGATAGTTCTCAATGCAAAGGCTCTAGACGCAAATATTGGTGTGAGAGCTAATTCAATCAAGGAAACACTGCATGTTGGTGAAGGGCATATTGAAGAAGGATCAGCAGAGTGGTTCTTGTTGGAGAGCAACTCCATTTGGCTCACTAACTTCACACACCATCAGGCTTCCAAGCAGCTCTCAAGGAAACTCAGTTTTCACACTCTATGCTTAGTGCCCTTTGAGTGCATTATCTAGGAATGAACCTGGCAGAGCATCCCACACAAACTAATGCTCCACATGCGGGTTTCACATGCCACCAACTCCACATTCACAGGCAACTTCAGCGCCACAGCCGTTTTCAGATAGTTCTCAATGCAAAGGCTCTAGACGCAAATATTGGTGTGAGAGCTAATTCAATCAAGGAAACACTGCATGTTGGTGAAGGGCATATTGAAGAAGGATCAGCAAAGTGGATCCTGCGGGAGAACAACTCCATTTGGCTCACTAACTTCACACACCATCAGGCTTCCAAGCAGCTCTCAAGGAAACTCAGTTTTCACAATCTATGCTTAGTGCCATTTGAGTGCATTATCTAGGAATGAACCTGGTAGAGCATCCCACACAAACGAATGCTCCACATGCGGGTTTCACATGCCACCAACTCCACATTCACAGGCAACTTCAGCGCCACAGCCGTTTTCAGATAGCCCTCAATGCAAAGGCTCTAGACGCAAATATTGGTGTGAGAGCTAATTCAATCAAGGAAACACTGCATGTTGGTGAAGGGCATATTGAAGAAGGATCAGCCGAGTGGTTCTTGTGGGAGAACAACTCCATTTGGCTCACTAACTTCACACACCATCAGACTTCCAAGCAGCTCTCAAGGAAACTCAGTTTTCACACTCTATGCTTAGTGCCCTTTGTATGCCTAGGACTGAAATGAAGGTTGGTGAGCATCCCACACAAACGAATGCTCCACATGCGGGTTTCACATGCCACCAACTTCACATTCACAGGCAACTTCAGCGCCACAGCCATTTTCAGATAGCCCTCAATGCAAAGGCTCTAGACGTAAATATTGGTGTGAGAGCTAATTCAATCAAGGAAACACTGCATGTTGGTGAAGGGCATATTGAAGAAGGATCAGCCGAGTGGTTCTTGTGGGAGAACAACTCCATTTGGCTCACTAACTTCACACACCATCAGGCTTCCAAGCAGCTCTCAAGGAAACTCAGTTTTCACACTCTATGCTTAGTGCCCTTTGAGTGCATTATCTAGGAATGAACCTGGTAGAGCATCCCACACAAACGAATGCTCCACATGCGGGTTTCACATGCCACCAACTCCACATTCACAGGCAACTTCAGCGCCACAGCCGTTTTCAGATAGCCCTCAATGCAAAGGCTCTAGACGCAAATATTGGTGTGAGAGCTAATTCAATCAAGGAAACACTGCATGTTGGTGAAGGGCATATTGAAGAAGGATCAGCCGAGTGGTTCTTGTGGGAGAACAACTTCATTTGGCTCACTAACTTCACACACCATCAGGTTCCAAGCAGCTCTCAAGGAAACTCAGTTTTCACACTCTATGCTTAGTGCCCTTTGTATGCCTAGGACTGAAATGAAGGTTGGTGAGCATCCCACACAAACGAATGCTCCACATGCGGGTTTCACATGCCACCAACTTCACATTCACAGGCAACTTCAGCGCCACAGCCATTTTCAGATAGCCCTCAATGCAAAGGCTCTAGACGTAAATATTGGTGTGAGAGCTAATTCAATCAAGGAAACACTGCATGTTGGTGAAGGGCATATTGAAGAAGGATCAGCCGAGTGGATCTTGTGGGAGAACAACTCCATTTGGCTCACTAACTTCACACACCATCAGGCTTCCAAGCAGCTCTCAAGGAAACTCAGTTTTCACACTCTATGCTTAGTGCCCTTTGAGTGCATTATCTAGGAATGAATCTGGTAGAGCATCCCACACAAACGAATGCTCCACATGCGGGTTTCACATGCCAGCAACTCCACATTCTCAGGCAACTTCAGCGCCACAGCCGTTTTCAGATAGCCCTCAATGCAAAGGCTCTAGACGCAAATATTGGTGTGAGAGCTAATTCAATCAAGGAAACACTGCATGTTGGTGAAGGGCATATTGAAGAAGGATTAGTCGAGTGGTTCTTTTGGGAGAACAACTCCATTTGGCTCACTAACTTCACATACCATCAGGCTTCCAAGCAGCTCTCAAGGAAACTCAGTTTTCACACTCTATGCTTAGTGCCCTTTGAGTGCATTATCTAGGAATGAACCTGGTAGAGCATCCGACACAAACGAATGCTCCACATGCGGGTTTCACATGCCACCAACTCCACATTCACAGGCAACTTCAGCGCCACAGCCGTTTTCAGATAGCCCTCAATGCAAAGGCTCTAGACGCAAATATTGGTGTGAGAGCTAATTCAATCAAGGAAACACTGCATGTTGGTGAAGGGCATATTGAAGAAGGATCAGCAAAGTGGATCCTGCGGGAGAACAACTCCATTTGGCTCACTAACTTCACACACCATCAGGCTTCCAAGCAGCTCTCAAGGAAACTCAGTTTTCACAATCTATGCTTAGTGCCATTTGAGTGCATTATCTAGGAATGAACCTGGTAGAGCATCCCACACAAACGAATGCTCCACATGCGGGTTTCACATGCCACCAACTCCACATTCACAGGCAACTTCAGCGCCACAGCCGTTTTCAGATAGCCCTCAATGCAAAGGCTCTAGACGCAAATATTGGTGTGAGAGCTAATTCAATCAAGGAAACACTGCATGTTGGTGAAGGGCATATTGAAGAAGGATCAGCCGAGTGGTTCTTGTGGGAGAACAACTCCATTTGGCTCACTAACTTCACACACCATCAGGCTTCCAAGCAGCTCTCAAGGAAACTCAGTTTTCACACTCTATGCTTAGTGCCCTTTGTATGCCTAGGACTGAAATGAAGGTTGGTGAGCATCCCACACAAACGAATGCTCCACATGCGGGTTTCACATGCCACCAACTTCACATTCACAGGCAACTTCAGCGCCACAGCCATTTTCAGATAGCCCTCAATGCAAAGGCTCTAGACGTAAATATTGGTGTGAGAGCTAATTCAATCAAGGAAACACTGCATGTTGGTGAAGGGCATATTGAAGAAGGATCAGCCGAGTGGTTCTTGTGGGAGAACAACTCCATTTGGCTCACTAACTTCACACACCATCAGGCTTCCAAGCAGCTCTCAAGGAAACTCAGTTTTCACACTCTATGCTTAGTGCCCTTTGAGTGCATTATCTAGGAATGAACCTGGTAGAGCATCCCACACAAACGAATGCTCCACATGCGGGTTTCACATGCCACCAACTCCACATTCACAGGCAACTTCAGCGCCACAGCCGTTTTCAGATAGCCCTCAATGCAAAGGCTCTAGACGCAAATATTGGTGTGAGAGCTAATTCAATCAAGGAAACACTGCATGTTGGTGAAGGGCATATTGAAGAAGGATCAGCCGAGTGGTTCTTGTGGGAGAACAACTTCATTTGGCTCACTAACTTCACACACCATCAGGCTTCCAAGCAGCTCTCAAGGAAACTCAGTTTTCACACTCTATGCTTAGTGCCCTTTGAGTGCATTATCTAGGAATGAACCTGGTAGAGCATCCCACACAAACGAATGCTCCACATGCGGCTTTCACATGCCACCAACTGCACATTCACAGGCAACTTCAGCGCCACAGCCGTTTTCAGATAGCCCTCAATGCAAAGTCTCTAGACGCAAATATTGGTGTGAGAGCTAATTCAATCAAGGAAACACTGCATGTTGGTGAAGGGCATATTGAAGAAGGATCAACCGAGTGGTTCTTGTGGGAGAACAACTCCATTTGGCTCACTAAATTCACACAAGATCAGGCTTCCAAGCAGCTCTCAAGGAAACTCAGTTTTCACACTCTATGCTTAGTGCCCTTTGAGTGCATTATCTAGGAATGAACCTGGTAGAGCATCCCACACAAACGAATGCTCCACATGCGGGTTTCACATGCCACCAACTCCACATTCACAGGCAACTTCAGCGCCACAGCAGTTTTCAGATAGCCGTCAATGCAAAGGCTCTAGACGCAAATATTGGTGTGAGAGCTAATTCAATCAACGAAACACTGCATGTTGGTGAAGGGCATATTGAAGAAGGATCATCCGAGTGGTTCTTGTGGGAGAACAACTCCATTTGGCTCACTAACTTCACACACCATCAGGCTTCCAAGCAGCTCTCAAGGAAACTCAGTTTTCACACTCTATGCTTAGTGCCCTTTGAGTGCATTATCTAGGAATGAACCTGGTAGAGCATCCCACACAAACGAATGCTCCACATGCGGCTTTCACATGCCACCAACTCCACATTCACAGGCAACTTCAGCGCCACAGCCGTTTTCAGATAGCCCTCAATGCAAAGGCTCTAGACGCAAATATTGGTGTGAGAGCTAATTCAATCAAGGAAACACTGCATGTTGGTGAAGGGCATATTGAAGAAGGATCAGCAGAGTGGTTCTTGTGGGACAACAACTCCATTTGGCTCACTAACTTCACACACCATCAGGCTTCCAAGCAGCTCTCAAGGAAACTCAGTTTTCACACTCTATGCTTAGTGCCCTTTGAGTGCATTATCTAGGAATGAACCTGGTAGAGCATCCCACACAAACGAATGCTCCACATGCGGGTTTCACATGCCACCAACTCCACATTCACAGGCAACTTCAGCGCCACAGCCGTTTTCAGATAGTTCTCAATGCAAAGGCTCTAGACGCAAATATTGGTGTGAGAGCTAATTCAATCAAGGAAACACTGCATGTTGGTGAAGGGCATATTGAAGAAGGATCAGCAGAGTGGTTCTTGTTGGAGAGCAACTCCATTTGGCTCACTAACTTCACACACCATCAGGCTTCCAAGCAGCTCTCAAGGAAACTCAGTTTTCACACTCTATGCTTAGTGCCCTTTGAGTGCATTATCTAGGAATGAACCTGGCAGAGCATCCCACACAAACGAATGCTCCACATGCGGGTTTCACATGCCACCAACTCCACATTCACAGGCAACTTCAGCGCCACAGCCGTTTTCAGATAGTTCTCAATGCAAAGGCTCTAGACGCAAATATTGGTGTGAGAGCTAATTCAATCAAGGAAACACTGCATGTTGGTGAAGGGCATATTGAAGAAGGATCAGCCGAGTGGTTCTTGTGGGAGAACAACTCCATTTGGCTCACTAACTTCACACACCATCAGGCTTCCAAGCAGCTCTCAAGGAAACTCAGTTTTCACACTCTATGCTTAGTGCCCTTTGAGTGCATTATCTAGGAATGAACCTGGTAGAGCATCCCACACAAACGAATGCTCCACATGCGGGTTTCACATGCCACCAACTCCACATTCACAGGCAACTTCAGCGCCACAGCCGTTTTCAGATAGCCCTCAATGCAAAGGCTCTAGACACAAATATTGGTGTGAGAGCTAATTCAATCAAGGAAACACTGCATGTTGGTGAAGGGCATATTGAAGAAGGATCAGTCGAGTGGTTCTTGTGGGAGAACAACTCCATTTGGCTCACTAACTTCACACACCATCAGGCTTCCAAGCAGCTCTCAAGGAAACTCAGTTTTCACACTCTATGCTTAGTGCCCTTTGAGTGCATTATCTAGGAATGAACCTGGCAGAGCATCCCACACAAACGAATGCTCCACATGCGGGTTTCACATGCCACCAACTCCACATTCACAGGCAACTTCAGCGCCACAGCCGTTTTCAGATAGCCCTCAATGCAAAGGCTCTAGACGCAAATATTGGTGTGAGAGCTAATTCAATCAAGGAAACACTGCATGTTGGTGAAGGGCATATTGAAGAAGGATCAGTCGAGTGGTTCTTGTGGGAGAACAACTCCATTTGGCTCACTAACTTCACACACCATCAGGCTTCCAAGCAGCTCTCAAGGAAACTCAGTTTTCACACTCTATGCTTAGTGCCCTTTGAGTGCATTATCTAGGAATGAACCTGGCAGAGCATCCCACACAAACGAATGCTCCACATGCGGGTTTCACATGCCACCAACTCCACATTCACAGGCAACTTCAGCGCCACAGCCGTTTTCAGATAGTTCTCAATGCAAAGGCTCTAGACGCAAATATTGGTGTGAGAGCTAATTCAATCAAGGAAACACTGCATGTTGGTGAAGGGCATATTGAAGAAGGATCAGCCGAGTGGTTCTTGTGGGAGAACAACTCCATTTGGCTCACTAACTTCACATACCATCAGGCTTCCAAGCAGCTCTCAAGGAAACTCAGTTTTCACACTCTATGCTTAGTGCCCTTTGAGTGCATTATCTAGGAATGAACCTGGTAGAGCATCCCACACAAACGAATGCTCCACATGCGGGTTTCACATGCCACCAACTCCACATTCACAGGCAACTTCAGCGCCACAGCCGTTTTCAGATAGTTCTCAATGCAAAGACTCTAGACGCAAATATTGGTGTGAGAGCTAATTCAATCAAGGAAACACTGCATGTTGGTGAAGGGCATATTGAAGAAGGATCAGCAAAGTGGATCCTGCGGGAGAACAACTCCATTTGGCTCACTAACTTCACATACCATCAGGCTTCCAAGCAGCTCTCAAAGAAACTCAGTTTTCACACTCTATGCTTAGTGCCCTTTGAGTGCATTATCTAGGAATGAACCTGGTAGAGCATCCCACACAAACGAATGCTCCACATGCGGGTTTCACATGCCACCAACTCCACATTCACAGGCAACTTCAGCGCCACAGCCGTTTTCAGATAGCCCTCAATGCAAAGGCTCTAGACGCAAATATTGGTGTGAGAGCTAATTCAATCAAGGAAACACTGCATGTTGGTGAAGGGCATATTGAAGAAGGATCAGCAAAGTGGATCCTGCGGGAGAACAACTCCATTTGGCTCACTAACTTCACACACCAACAGGCTTCCAAGCAGCTCTCAAGGAAACTCAGTTTTCACAATCTATGCTTAGTGCCATTTGAGTGCATTATCTAGGAATGAACCTGGTAGAGCATCCCACACAAACGAATGCTCCACATGCGGCTTTCACATGCCACCAACTCCACATTCACAGGCAACTTCAGCGCCACAGCCGTTTTCAGATAGCCCTCAATGCAAAGGCTCTAGACGCAAATATTGGTGTGAGAGCTAATTCAATCAAGGAAACACTGCATGTTGGTGAAGGGCATATTGAAGAAGGATCAGCAAAGTGGATCCTGCGGGAGAACAACTCCATTTGGCTCACTAACTTCACACACCATCAGGCTTCCAAGCAGCTCTCAAGGAAACTCAGTTTTCACAATCTATGCTTAGTGCCATTTGAGTGCATTATCTAGGAATGAACCTGGTAGAGCATCCCACACAAACGAATGCTCCACATGCGGGTTTCACATGCCACCAACTCCACATTCACAGGCAACTTCAGCGCCACAGCAGTTTTCAGATAGCCCTCAATGCAAATCTCTAGACGCAAATATTGGTGTGAGAGCTAATTCAATCAAGGAAACACTGCATGTTGGTGAAGGGCATATTGAAGAAGGATCAGCCGAGTGGTTCTTGTGGGAGAACAACTCCATTTGGCTCACTAACTTCACACACCATCAGGCTTCCAAGCAGCTCTCAAGGAAACTCAGTTTTCACACTCTATGCTTAGTGCCCTTTGTATGCCTAGGACTGAAATGAAGGTTGGTGAGCATCCCACACCAACGAATGCTCCACATGCGGGTTTCACATGCCACCAACTTCACATTCACAGGCAACTTCAGCGCCACAGCCGTTTTCAGATAGCCCTCAATGCAAAGGCTCTAGACGTAAATATTGGTGTGAGAGCTAATTCAATCAAGGAAACACTGCATGTTGGTGAAGGGCATATTGAAGAAGGATCAGCCGAGTGGTTCTTGTGGGAGAACAACTCCATTTGGCTCACTAACTTCACACACCATCAGGCTTCCAAGCAGCTCTCAAGGAAACTCAGTTTTCACACTCTATGCTTAGTGCCCTTTGAGTGCATTATCTAGGAATGAACCTGGTAGAGCATCCCACACAAACGAATGCTCCACATGCGGGTTTCACATGCCACCAACTCCACATTCACAGGCACCTTCAGCACCACAGCCGTTTTCAGATAGCCCTCAATGCAAAGGCTCTAGACGCAAATATTGGTGTGAGAGCTAATTCAATCAAGGAAACACTGCATGTTGGTGAAGGGCATATTGAAGAAGGATCAGCCGAGTGGTTCTTGTGGGAGAACAACTCCATTTGGCTCACTAACTTCACACACCATCAGGCTTCCAAGCAGCTCTCAAGGAAACTCAGTTTTCACACTCTATGCTTAGTGCCCTTTGAGTGCATTATCTAGGAATGAACCTGGTAGAGCATCCCACACAAACGAATGCTCCACATGCGGGTTTCACATGCCACCAACTCCACATTCACAGGCA
Source organism: Ochotona princeps (assembly GCF_030435755.1). NCBI lineage: Eukaryota > Metazoa > Chordata > Mammalia > Lagomorpha > Ochotonidae > Ochotona > Ochotona princeps. The sequence goes on from NW_026700053.1 coordinate 50,608, forward strand.
ACTTCAGCGCCACAGCCGTTTTCAGATAGCCCTCAATGCAAAGGCTCTAGACGCAAATATTGGTGTGAGAGCTAATTCAATCAAGGAAACACTGCATGTTGGTGAAGGGCATATTGAAGAAGGATCAGCCGAGTGGTTCTTGTGGGAGAACAACTCCATTTGGCTCACTAACTTCACACACCATCAGGCTTCCAAGCAGCTCTCAAGGAAACTCAGTTTTCACACTCTATGCTTAGTGCCCTTTGTATGGCTAGGACTGAAATGAACCTGGTAGAGCATCCCACACAAACGAATGCTCCACATGCGGGTTTCACATGCCACCAACTCCACATTCACAGGCAACTTCAGCGCCACAGCCGTTTTCAGATAGCCCTCAATGCAAAGGCTCTAGACGCAAATATTGGTGTGAGAGCTAATTCAATCAAGGAAACACTGCATGTTGGTGAAGGGCATATTGAAGAAGGATCAGCCGAGTGGTTCTTGTGTGACAACAACTCCATTTGGCTCACTAACTTCAAACACCATCAGGCTTCCAAGCAGCTCTCAAGGAAACTCAGTTTTCACACTCTATGCTTAGTGCCCTTTGTATGCCTAGGACTGAAATGAAGGTTGGAGAGCATCCCACACAAACGAATGCTCCACATTCGGGTTTCACATGCCACCAACTTCACATTCACAGGCAACTTCAGCGCCACAGCCATTTTCAGATAGCCCTCAATGCAAAGGCTCTAGACGTAAATATTGGTGTGAGAGCTAATTCAATCAAGGAAACACTGCATGTTGGTGAAGGGCATATTGAAGAAGGATCAGCAAAGTGGATCCTGCGGGAGAACAACTCCATTTGGCTCACTAACTTCACACACCATCAGGCTTCCAAGCAGCTCTCAAGGAAACTCAGTTTTCACACTCTATGCTTAGTGCCCTTTGAGTGCATTATCTAGGAATGAATCTGGTAGAGCATCCCACACAAACGAATGCTCCACATGCGGGTTTCACATGCCAGCAACTCCACATTCTCAGGCAACTTCAGCGCCACAGCCGTTTTCAGATAGCCCTCAATGCAAAGGCTCTAGACGCAAATATTGGTGTGAGAGCTAATTCAATCAAGGAAACACTGCATGTTGGTGAAGGGCATATTGAAGAAGGATTAGTCGAGTGGTTCTTGTGGGACAACAACTCCATTTGGCTCACTAACTTCACATACCATCAGGCTTCCAAGCAGCTCTCAAGGAAACTCAGTTTTCACACTCTATGCTTAGTGCCCTTTGAGTGCAATATCTAGGAATGAACCTGGTAGAGCATCCGACACAAACGAATGCTCCACATGCGGGTTTCACATGCCACCAACTCCACATTCACAGGCAACTTCAGCGCCACAGCCGTTTTCAGATAGCCTCAATGCAAAGGCTCTAGACGCAAATATTGGTGTGAGAGCTAATTCAATCAAGGAAACACTGCATGTTGGTGAAGGGCATATTGAAGAAGGATCAGCAAAGTGGATCCTGCGGGAGAACAACTCCATTTGGCTCACTAACTTCACACACCATCAGGCTTCCAAGCAGCTCTCAAGGAAACTCAGTTTTCACAATCTATGCTTAGTGCCATTTGAGTGCATTATCTAGGAATGAACCTGGTAGAGCATCCCACACAAACGAATGCTCCACATGCGGGTTTCACATGCCACCAACTCCACATTCACAGGCAACTTCAGCGCCACAGCCGTTTTCAGATAGCCCTCAATGCAAAGGCTCTAGACGCAAATATTGGTGTGAGAGCTAATTCAATCAAGGAAACACTGCATGTTGGTGAAGGGCATATTGAAGAAGGATCAGCCGAGTGGTTCTTGTGGGAGAACAACTCCATTTGGCTCACTAACTTCACACACCATCAGACTTCCAAGCAGCTCTCAAGGAAACTCAGTTTTCACACTCTATGCTTAGTGCCCTTTGTATGCCTAGGACTGAAATGAAGGTTGGTGAGCATCCCACACAAACGAATGCTCCACATGCGGGTTTCACATGCCACCAACTTCACATTCACAGGCAACTTCAACGCCACAGCCATTTTCAGATAGCCCTCAATGCAAAGGCTCTAGACGTAAATATTGGTGTGAGAGCTAATTCAATCAAGGAAACACTGCATGTTGGTGAAGGGCATATTGAAGAAGGATCAGCCGAGTGGTTCTTGTGGGAGAACAACTCCATTTGGCTCACTAACTTCACACACCATCAGGCTTCCAAGCAGCTCTCAAGGAAACTCAGTTTTCACACTCTATGCTTAGTGCCCTTTGAGTGCATTATCTAGGAATGAACCTGGTAGAGCATCCCACACAAACGAATGCTCCACATGCGGGTTTCACATGCCACCAACTCCACATTCACAGGCAACTTCAGCGCCACAGCCGTTTCAGATAGCCCTCAATGCAAAGGCTCTAGACGCAAATATTGGTGTGAGAGCTAATTCAATCAAGGAAACACTGCATGTTGGTGAAGGGCATATTGAAGAAGGATCAGCCGAGTGGTTCTTGTGGACAACAACTCCATTTGGCTCACTAACTTCACAGCACCATCAGGCTTCCAAGCAGCTCTCAAGGAAACTCAGTTTTCACACTCTATGCTTAGTGCCCTTTGAGTGCATTATCTAGGAATGAACCTGGTAGAGCATCCCACACAAACGAATGCTCCACATGCGGGTTTCACATGCCACCAACTGCACATTCACAGGCAACTTCAGCGCCACAGCCGTTTTCAGATAGCCCTCAATGCAAAGTCTCTAGACGCAAATATTGGTGTGAGAGCTAATTCAATCAAGGAAACACTGCATGTTGGTGAAGGGCATATTGAAGAAGGATCAGCCGAGTGGTTCTTGTGGGAGAACAACTCCATTTGGCTCACTAACTTCACACACCATCAGGCTTCCAAGCAGCTCTCAAGGAAACTCAGTTTTCACACTCTATGCTTAGTGCCCTTTGAGTGCATTATCTAGGAATGAACCTGGTAGAGCATCCCACACAAACGAATGCTCCACATGCGGGTTTCACATGCCACCAACTCCACATTCACAGGCAACTTCAGCGCCACAGCAGTTTTCAGATAGCCGTCAATGCAAAGGCTCTAGACGCAAATATTGGTGTGAGAGCTAATTCAATCAACGAAACACTGCATGTTGGTGAAGGGCATATTGAAGAAGGATCATCCGAGTGGTTCTTGTGGGAGAACAACTCCATTTGGGCTCACTAACTTCACACACCATCAGGCTTCCAAGCAGCTCTCAAGGAAACTCAGTTTTCACACTCTATGCTTAGTGCCCTTTGTATGCCTAGGACTGAAATGAAGGTTGGTGAGCATCCCACACAAACGAATGCTCCACATGCGGGTTTCACATGCCACCAACTTCACATTCACAGGCAACTTCAGCGCCACAGCCATTTTCAGATAGCCCTCAATGCAAAGGCTCTAGACGTAAATATTGGTGTGAGAGCTAATTCAATCAAGGAAACACTGCATGTTGGTGAAGGGCATATTGTAGAAGGATCAGCCGAGTGGTTCTTGTGGGAGAACAACTCCATTTGGCTCACTAACTTCACACACCATCAGGCTTCCAAGCAGCTCTCAAGGAAACTCAGTTTTCACACTCTATGCTTAGTGCCCTTTGAGTGCATTATTTAGGAATGAACCTGGTAGAGCATCCCACACAAACGAATGCTCCACATGCGGGTTTCACATGCCACCAACTCCACATTCACAGGCAACTTCAGCGCCACAGCCGTTTTCAGATAGCCCTCAATGCAAAGGCTCTAGACGCAAATATTGGTGTGAGAGCTAATTCAATCAAGGAAACACTGCATGTTGGTGAAGGGCATATTGAAGAAGGATCAGCCGAGTGGATCTTGTGGGAGAACAACTCCATTTGGCTCACTAACTTCACACACCATCAGGCTTCCAAGCAGCTCTCAAGGAAACTCAGTTTTCACACTCTATGCTTAGTGCCCTTTGAGTGCATTATCTAGGAATGAATCTGGTAGAGCATCCCACACAAACGAATGCTCCACATGCGGGTTTCACATGCCAGCAACTCCACATTCTCAGGCAACTTCAGCGCCACAGCCGTTTTCAGATAGCCCTCAATGCAAAGCTCTAGACGCAAATATTGGTGTGAGAGCTAATTCAATCAAGGAAACACTGCATGTTGGTGAAGGGCATATTGAAGAAGGATTAGTCGAGTGGTTCTTTTGGTGAGAACAACTCCATTTGGCTCACTAACTTCACATACCATCAGGCTTCCAAGCAGCTCTCAAGGAAACTCAGTTTTCACACTCTATGCTTAGTGCCCTTTGAGTGCATTATCTAGGAATGAACCTGGTAGAGCATCCGACACAAACGAATGCTCCACATGCGGGTTTCACATGCCACCAACTCCACATTCACAGGCAACTTCAGCGCCACAGCCGTTTTCAGATAGCCCTCAATGCAAAGGCTCTAGACGCAAATATTGGTGTGAGAGCTAATTCAATCAAGGAAACACTGCATGTTGGTGAAGGGCATATTGAAGAAGGATCAGCAAAGTGGATCCTGCGGGAGAACAACTCCATTTGGCTCACTAACTTCACACACCATCAGGCTTCCAAGCAGCTCTCAAGGAAACTCAGTTTTCACAATCTATGCTTAGTGCCATTTGAGTGCATTATCTAGGAATGAACCTGGTAGAGCATCCCACACAAACGAATGCTCCACATGCGGGTACACATGCCACCAACTCCACATTCACAGGCAACTTCAGCGCCACAGCCGTTTTCAGATAGCCCTCAATGCAAAGGCTCTAGACGCAAATATTGGTGTGAGAGCTAATTCAATCAAGGAAACACTGCATGTTGGTGAAGGGCATATTGAAGAAGGATCAGCCGAGTGGTTCTTGTGGGAGAACAACTCCATTTGGCTCACTAACTTCACACACCATCAGGCTTCCAAGCAGCTCTCAAGGAAACTCAGTTTTCACACTCTATGCTTAGTGCCCTTTGTATGCCTAGGACTGAAATGAAGGTTGGTGAGCATCCCACACAAACGAATGCTCCACATGCGGGTTTCACATGCCACCAACTTCACATTCACAGGCAACTTCAGCGCCACAGCCATTTTCAGATAGCCCTCAATGCAAAGGCTCTAGACGTAAATATTGGTGTGAGAGCTAATTCAATCAAGGAAACACTGCATGTTGGTGAAGGGCATATTGAAGAAGGATCAGCCGAGTGGTTCTTGTGGAGAACAACTCCATTTGGCTCACTAACTTCACACACCATCAGGCTTCCAAGCAGCTCTCAAGGAAACTCAGTTTTCACACTCTATGCTTAGTGCCCTTTGAGTGCATTATCTAGGAATGAACCTGGTAGAGCATCCCACACAAACGAATGCTCCACATGCGGGTTTCACATGCCACCAACTCCACATTCACAGGCAACTTCAGCGCCACAGCCGTTTTCAGATAGCCCTCAATGCAAAGGCTCTAGACGCAAATATTGGTGTGAGAGCTAATTCAATCAAGGAAACACTGCATGTTGGTGAAGGGCATATTGAAGAAGGATCAGCCGAGTGGTTCTTGTGGGAGAACAACTTCATTTGGCTCACTAACTTCACACACCATCAGGCTTCCAAGCAGCTCTCAAGGAAACTCAGTTTTCACACTCTATGCTTAGTGCCCTTTGAGTGCATTATCTAGGAATGAACCTGGTAGAGCATCCCACACAAACGAATGCTCCACATGCGGGTTTCACATGCCACCAACTGCACATTCACAGGCAACTTCAGTGCCACAGCCGTTTTCAGATAGCCCTCAATGCAAAGGCTCTAGACGCAAATATTGGTGTGAGAGCTAATTCAATCAAGGAAACACTGCATGTTGGTGAAGGGCATATTGAAGAAGGATCAGCCGAGTGGTTCTTGTGGGAGAACAACTCCATTTGGCTCACTAACTTCACACAAGATCAGGCTTCCAAGCAGCTCTCAAGGAAACTCAGTTTTCACACTCTATGCTTAGTGCCCTTTGAGTGCATTATCTAGGAATGAACCTGGTAGAGCATCTCACACAAACGAATGCTCCACATGCGGGTTTCACATGCCACCAACTCCACATTCACAGGCAACTTCAGCGCCACAGCAGTTTTCAGATAGCCGTCAATGCAAAGGCTCTAGACGCAAATATTGGTGTGAGAGCTAATTCAATCAACGAAACACTGCATGTTGGTGAAGGGCATATTGAAGAAGGATCATCCGAGTGGTTCTTGTGGGAGAACAACTCCATTTGGCTCACTAACTTCACACACCATCAGGCTTCCAAGCAGCTCTCAAGGAAACTCAGTTTTCACACTCTATGCTTAGTGCCCTTTGTATGCCTAGGACTGAAATGAAGGTTGGTGAGCATCCCACACAAACGAATGCTCCACATGCGGGTTTCACATGCCACCAACTTCACATTCACAGGCAACTTCAGCGCCACAGCCATTTTCAGATAGCCCTCAATGCAAAGGCTCTAGACGTAAATATTGGTGTGAGAGCTAATTCAATCAAGGAAACACTGCATGTTGGTGAAGGGCATATTGTAGAAGGATCAGCCGAGTGGTTCTTGTGGGAGAACAACTCCATTTGGCTCACTAACTTCACACACCATCAGGCTTCCAAGCAGCTCTCAAGGAAACTCAGTTTTCACACTCTATGCTTAGTGCCCTTTGAGTGCATTATTTAGGAATGAACCTGGTAGAGCATCCCACACAAACGAATGCTCCATATGCGGGTTTCACATGCCACCAACTCCACATTCACAGGCAACTTCAGCGCCACAGCCGTTTTCAGATAGCCCTCAATGCAAAGGCTCTAGAGGCAAATATTGGTGTGAGAGCTAATTCAATCAAGGAAACACTGCATGTTGGTGAAGGGCATATTGAAGAAGGATCAGCCGAGTGGATCTTGTGGGAGAACAACTCCATTTGGCTCACTAACTTCACACACCATCAGGCTTCCAAGCAGCTCTCAAGGAAACTCAGTTTTCACACTCTATGCTTAGTGCCCTTTGAGTGCATTATCTAGGAATGAACCTGGTAGAGCATCCCACACAAACGAATGCTCCACATGCGGGTTTCACATGCCACCAACTCCACATTCACAGGCAACTTCAGCGCCACAGCCGTTTTCAGATAGCCCTCAATGCAAAGGCTCTAGACACAAATATTGGTGTGAGAGCTAATTCAATCAAGGAAACACTGCATGTTGGTGAAGGGCATATTGAAGAAGGATCGGCAAAGTGGATCCTGCGGGAGAACAACTCCATTTGGCTCACTAACTTCACACACCATCAGGCTTCCAAGCAGCTCTCAAGGAAACTCAGTTTTCACAATCTATGCTTAGTGCCATTTGAGTGCATTATCTAGGAATGAACCTGGTAGAGCATCCCACACAAACGAATGCTCCACATGCGGGTTTCACATGCCACCAACTCCACATTCACAGGCAACTTCAGCGCCACAGCCGTTTTCAGATAGCCCTCAATGCAAAGGCTCTAGACGCAAATATTGGTGTGAGAGCTAATTCAATCAAGGAAACACTGCATGTTGGTGAAGGGCATATTGAAGAAGGATCAGCCGAGTGGTTCTTGTGGGAGAACAACTCCATTTGGCTCACTAACTTCACACACCATCAGGCTTCCAAGCAGCTCTCAAGGAAACTCAGTTTTCACACTCTATGCTTAGTGCCCTTTGTATGCCTAGGACTGAAATGAAGGTTGGTGAGCATCCCACACAAACGAATGCTCCACATGCGGGTTTCACATGCCACCAACTTCACATTCACAGGCAACTTCAGCGCCACAGCCATTTTCAGATAGCCCTCAATGCAAAGGCTCTAGACGTAAATATTGGTGTGAGAGCTAATTCAATCAAGGAAACACTGCATGTTGGTGAAGGGCATATTGTAGAAGGATCAGCCGAGTGGTTCTTGTGGGAGAACAACTCCATTTGGCTCACTAACTTCACACACCATCAGGCTTCCAAGCAGCTCTCAAGGAAACTCAGTTTTCACACTCTATGCTTAGTGCCCTTTGAGTGCATTATTTAGGAATGAACCTGGTAGAGCATCCCACACAAACGAATGCTCCATATGCGGGTTTCACATGCCACCAACTCCACATTCACAGGCAACTTCAGCGCCACAGCCGTTTTCAGATAGCCCTCAATGCAAAGGCTCTAGAGGCAAATATTGGTGTGAGAGCTAATTCAATCAAGGAAACACTGCATGTTGGTGAAGGGCATATTGAAGAAGGATCAGCCGAGTGGATCTTGTGGGAGAACAACTCCATTTGGCTCACTAACTTCACACACCATCAGGCTTCCAAGCAGCTCTCAAGGAAACTCAGTTTTCACACTCTATGCTTAGTGCCCTTTGAGTGCATTATCTAGGAATGAACCTGGTAGAGCATCCCACACAAACGAATGCTCCACATGCGGGTTTCACATGCCACCAACTCCACATTCACAGGCAACTTCAGCGCCACAGCCGTTTTCAGATAGCCCTCAATGCAAAGGCTCTAGACACAAATATTGGTGTGAGAGCTAATTCAATCAAGGAAACACTGCATGTTGGTGAAGGGCATATTGAAGAAGGATCGGCAAAGTGGATCCTGCGGGAGAACAACTCCATTTGGCTCACTAACTTCACACACCATCAGGCTTCCAAGCAGCTCTCAAGGAAACTCAGTTTTCACAATCTATGCTTAGTGCCATTTGAGTGCATTATCTAGGAATGAACCTGGTAGAGCATCCCACACAAACGAATGCTCCACATGCGGGTTTCACATGCCACCAACTCCACATTCACAGGCAACTTCAGCGCCACAGCCGTTTTCAGATAGCCCTCAATGCAAAGGCTCTAGACGCAAATATTGGTGTGAGAGCTAATTCAATCAAGGAAACACTGCATGTTGGTGAAGGGCATATTGAAGAAGGATCAGCCGAGTGGTTCTTGTGGGAGAACAACTCCATTTGGCTCACTAACTTCACACACCATCAGGCTTCCAAGCAGCTCTCAAAGAAACTCAGTTTTCACACTCTATGCTTAGTGCCCTTTGAGTGCATTATCTAGGAATGAACCTGGTAGAGCATGCCACACAAACGAATGCACCACATGCGGGTTTCACATGCCACCAACTCCACATTCACAGGCAACTTCAGCGCCACAGCCGTTTTCAGATAGCCCTCAATGCAAAGTCTCTAGACGCAAATATTGGTGTGAGAGCTAATTCAATCAAGGAAACACTGCATGTTGGTGAAGGGCATATTGAAGAAGGATCAGCCGAGTGGTTCTTGTGGGAGAACAACTCCATTTAGCTCACTAACTTCACACACCATCAGGCTTCCAAGCAGCTCTCAAGGAAACTCAGTTTTCACACTCTATGCTTAGTGCCCTTTGAGTGCATTATCTAGGAATGAACCTGGTAGAGCATCCCACACAAACGAATGCTCCACATGCGGGTTTCACATGCCACCAACTCCACATTCACAGGCAACTTCAGAGCCACAGCCGTTTTCAGATAGCCCTCAATGCAAAGGCTCTAGACGCAAATATTGGTGTGAGAGCTAATTCAATCAAGGAAACACTGCATGTTGGTGAAGAGCATATTGAAGAAGGATCAGCCGAGTGGATCTTGTGGGACAACAACTCCATTTGGCTCACTAACTTCACACACCATCAGGCTTCCAAGCAGCTCTCAAGGAAACTCAGTTTTCACACTCTATGCTTAGTGCCCTTTGAGTGCATTATCTAGGAATGAACCTGGTAGAGCATCCCACACAAACGAATGCTCCACATGCGGGTTTCACATGCCACCAACTCCACATTCACAGGCAACTTCAGCGCCACAGCCATTTTCAGATAGCCCTCAATGCAAAGGCTCTAGACGCAAATATTGGTGTGAGAGCTAATTCAATCAAGGAAACACTGCATGTTGGTGAAGGGCATATTGAAGAAGGATCAGCCGAGTGGATCTTGTGGGAGAACAACTCCATTTGGCTCACTAACTTCACACACCATCAGGCTTCCAAGCAGCTCTCAAGGAAACTCAGTTTTCACACTCTATGCTTAGTGCCCTTTGAGTGCATTATCTAGGAATGAACCTGGTAGAGCATCCCACACAAACGAATGCTCCACATGCGGGTTTCATATGCCACCAACTCCACATTCACAGGCAACTTCAGCGCCACAGCCGTTTTCAGATAGCCCTCAATGCAAAGGCTCTAGACACAAATATTGGTGTGAGAGCTAATTCAATCAAGGAAACACTGCATGTTGGTGAAGGGCATATTGAAGAAGGATCAGCAAAGTGGATCCTGCGGGAGAACAACTCCATTTGGCTCACTAACTTCACACACCATCAGGCTTCCAAGCAGCTCTCAAGGAAACTCAGTTTTCACAATCTATGCTTAGTGCCCTTTGAGTGCATTATCTAGGAATGAACCTGGTAGAGCATCCCACACAAACGAATGCTCCACATGCGGGTTTCACATGCCACCAACTCCACATTCTCAGGCAACTTCAGCGCCACAGCCGTTTTCAGATAGCCCTCAATGCAAAGGCTCTAGACGCAAATATTGGTGTGAGAGCTAATTCAATCAAGGAAACACTGCATGTTGGTGAAGGGCATATTGAAGAAGGATCAGCCGAGTGGTTCTTGTGGGAGAACAACTCCATTTGGCTCACTAACTTCACACACCATCAGGCTTCCAAGCAGCTCTCAAGGAAACTCAGTTTTCACACTCTATGCTTAGTGCCCTTTGAGTGCATTATCTAGGAATGAACCTGGTAGAGCATCCCACACAAACGAATGCTCCACATGCGGCTTTCACATGCCACCAACTCCACATTCACAGGCAACTTCAGCGCCACAGCCGTTTTCAGATAGCCCTCAATGCAAAGGCTCTAGACGCAAATATTGTTGTGAGAGCTAATTCAATCAAGGAAACACTGCATGTTGGTGAAGGGCATATTGAAGAAGGATCAGCCGAGTGGTTCTTGTGGGACAACAACTCCATTTGGCTCACTAACTTCACACACCATCAGGCTTCCAAGCAGCTCTCAAGGAAACTCAGTTTTCACACTCTATGCTTAGTGCCTTTAGAGTGCATTATCTAGGAATGAACCTGGTAGAGCATCGCACAGAAACGAATGCTCCACATGCGGGTTTCACATGCCACCAACTCCACATTCACAGGCAACTTCAGCGCCACAGCCGTTTTCAGATAGCCCTCAATGCAAAGGCTCTAGACGCAAATATTGGTGTGAGAGCTAATTCAATCAAGGAAACACTGCATGTTGGTGAAGGGCATATTGAAGAAGGATCAGCCGAGTGGTTCTTGTGGGAGAACAACTGCATTTAGCTCACTAACTTCACACACCATCAGGCTTCCAAGCAGCTCTCAAGGAAACTCAGTTTTCACACTCTATGCTTAGTGCCCTTTGAGTGCATTATCTAGGAATGAACCTGGTAGAGCATCCCACACAAACGAATGCTCCACATGCGGGTTTCACATGCCAGCAACTCCACATTCACAGGCAACTTCAGCGCCACAGCCGTTTTCAGATAGCCCTCAATGCAAAGGCTCTAGACGCAAATATTGGTGTGAGAGCTAATTCAATCAAGGAAACACTGCATGTTGGTGAAGGGCATATTGAAGAAGGATCAGCCGAGTGGATCTTGTGGGACAACAACTCCATTTGGCTCACTAACTTCACACACCATCAGGCTTCCAAGCAGCTCTCAAGGAAACTCAGTTTTCACACTCTATGCTTAGTGCCCTTTGAGTGCATTATCTAGGAATGAACCTGGTAGAGCATGCCACACAAACGAATGCTCCACATGCGGGTTTCACATGCCACCAACTCCACATTCACAGGCAACTTCAGCGCCACAGCCGTTTTCAGATAGCCCTCAATGCAAAGGCTCTAGACGCAAATATTGGTGTCAGAGCTAATTCAATCAAGGAAACACTGCATGTTGGTGAAGGGCATATTGAAGAAGGATCAGCCGAGTGGTTCTTGTGGGAGAACAACTCCATTTGGCTCACTAACTTCACACACCATCAGGCTTCCAAGCAGCTCTCAAGGAAACTCAGTTTTCACACTCTATGCTTAGTGCCCTTTGAGTGCATTATCTAGGAATGAACCTGGTAGAGCATCCCACACAAACGAATGCTCCACATGCGGGTTTCACATGCCACCAACTCCACATTCACAGGCAACTTCAGCGCCACAGCCGTTTTCAGATAGCCCTCAATGCAAAGGCTCTAGACGCAAATATTGGTGTGAGAGCTAATTCAATCAAGGAAACACTGCATGTTGGTGAAGGGCATATTGAAGAAGGATCAGCCGAGTGGATCTTGTGGGAGAACAACTCCATTTGGCTCACTAACTTCACACACCATCAGGCTTCCAAGCAGCTCTCAAGGAAACTCAGTTTTCACACTCTATGCTTAGTGCCCTTTGTGTGCCTAGGACTGAAATGAAACTTGGCGAGATTCCACACAAACGAATGCTCCACATGAGGCTTTCACATGCCACCAACTCCACATTCACAGGCAACTTCAGCGCCACAGCCGTTTTCAGATAGCCCTCAATGAAAAGGCTCTAGACGCAAATATTGGTGTGAGAGCTAATTCAATCAAGGAAACACTGCATGTTGGTGAAGGGCATATTGAAGAAGGATCAGCCGAGTGGTTCTTGTGGGAGAACAACTCCATTTGGCTCACTAACTTCACACACCATCAGGCTTCCAAGCAGCTCTCAAGGAAACTCAGTTTTCACAATCTATGCTTAGTGCCATTTGAGTGCATTATCTAGGAATGAACCTGGTAGAGCATCCCACACAAACGAATGCTCCACATGCAGGTTTCACATGCCACCAACTCCACATTCACAGGCAACTTCAGCGCCACAGCCGTTTTCAGATAGCCCTCAATGCAAAGTCTCTAGACGCAAATATTGGTGTGAGAGCTAATTCAATCAAGGAAACACTGCATGTTGGTGAAGGGCATATTGAAGAAGGATCAGCCGAGTGGTTCTTGTGGGAGAACAACTCCATTTGGCTCACTAACTTCACACACCATCAGGCTTCCAAGCAGCTCTCAAGGAAACTCAGTTTTCACACTCTATGCTTAGTGCCCTTTGAGTGCATTATCTAGGAATGAACGTGGTAGAGCATCCCACACAAACGAATGCTCCACATGCGGGTTTCACATGCCACCAACTCCACATTCACAGGCAACTTCAGCGCCACAGCCGTTTTCAGATAGCCCTCAATGCAAAGGCTCTAGACGCAAATATTGGTGTGAGAGCTAATTCAATCAAGGAAACACTGCATGTTGGTGAAGGGCATATTGAAGAAGGATCAGACGAGTGGTTCTTGTGGGAGAACAACTCCATTTGGCTCACTAACTTCACACACCATCAGGCTTCCAAGCAGCTCTCAAGGAAACTCAGTTTTCACACTCTATGCTTAGTGCCCTTTGTATGCCTAGGACTGAAATGAAGGTTGGTGAGCATCCCACACAAACGAATGCTCCACATGCGGGTTTCACATGCCACCAACTTCACATTCACAGGCAACTTCAGCGCCACAGCCATTTTCAGATAGCCCTCAATGCAAAGGCTCTAGACGTAAATATTGGTGTGAGAGCTAATTCAATCAAGGAAACACTGCATGTTGGTGAAGGGCATATTGTAGAAGGATCAGCCGAGTGGTTCTTGTGGGAGAACAACTCCATTTGGCTCACTAACTTCACACACCATCAGGCTTCCAAGCAGCTCTCAAGGAATCTCAGTTTTCACACTCTATGCTTAGTGCCCTTTGAGTGCATTATCTAGGAATGAACCTGGTAGAGCATCCCACACAAACGTATGCTCCACATGCGGGTTTCACATGCCACCAACTCCACATTCACAGGCAACTTCAGCGCCACAGCCGTTTTCAGATAGCCCTCAATGCAAAGGCTCTAGACGCAAATATTGGTGTGAGAGCTAATTCAATCAAGGAAACACTGCATGTTGGTGAAGGGCATATTGAAGAAGCATCAGCCGAGTGGATCTTGTGGGAGAACAACTCCATTTGGCTCACTAACTTCACACACCATCAGGCTTCCAAGCAGCTCTCAAGGAAACTCAGTTTTCACACTCTATGCTTAGTGCCCTTTGTGTGCCTAGGACTGAAATGAAACTTGGCGAGATTCCACACAAACGAATGCTCCACATGCGGCTTTCACATGCCACCAACTCCACATTCACAGGCAACTTCAGCGCCACAGCCGTTTTCAGATAGCCCTCAATGCAAAGGCTCTAGACACAAATATTGGTGTGAGAGCTAATTCAGTCAAGGAAACACTGCATGTTGGTGAATGGCATATTGAAGAAGGATCAGCAAAGTGGATCCTGCGGGAGAACAACTCCATTTGGCTCACTAACTTCACACACCATCAGGCTTCCAAGCAGCTCTCAAGGAAACTCAGTTTTCACAATCTATGCTTAGTGCCCTTTGAGTGCATTATCTAGGAATGAACCTGGTAGAGCATCCCACACAAACGAATGCTCCACATGCGGGTTTCACATGCCACCAACTCCACATTCTCAGGCAACTTCAGCACCACAGCCGTTTTCAGATAGCCCTCAATGCAAAGGCTCTAGACGCAAATATTGGTGTGAGAGCTAATTCAATCAAGGAAACACTGCATGTTGGTGAAGGGCATATTGAAGAAGGATCAGCCGAGTGGTTCTTGTGGGAGAACAACTCCATTTGGCTCACTAACTTCACACACCATCAGGCTTCCAAGCAGCTCTCAAGGAAACTCAGTTTTCACACTCTATGCTTAGTGCCCTTTGAGTGCATTATCTAGGAATGAACGTGGTAGAGCATCCCACACAAACGAATGCTCCACATGCGGGTTTCACATGCCACCAACTCCACATTCACAGGCAACTTCAGCGCCACAGCCGTTTTCAGATAGCCGTCAATGCAAAGGCTCTAGACGCAAATATTGGTGTGAGAGCTAATTCAATCAAGGAAACACTGCATGTTGGTGAAGGGCATATTGAAGAAGGATCAGCCGAGTGGTTCTTGTGGGAGAACAACTCCATTTGGCTCACTAACTTCACACACCATCAGGCTTCCAAGCAGCTCTCAAGGAAACTCAGTTTTCACACTCTATGCTTAGTGCCCTTTGTATGCCTAGGACTGAAATGAAGGTTGGTGAGCATCCCACACAAACGAATGCTCCACATGCGGGTTTCACATGCCACCAACTTCACATTCACAGGCAACTTCAGCGCCACAGCCATTTTCAGATAGCCCTCAATGCAAAGGCTCTAGACGTAAATATTGGTGTGAGAGCTAATTCAATCAAGGAAACACTGCATGTTGGTGAAGGGCATATTGTAGAAGGATCAGCCGAGTGGTTCTTGTGGGAGAACAACTCCATTTGGCTCACTAACTTCACACACCATCAGGCTTCCAAGCAGCTCTCAAGGAATCTCAGTTTTCACACTCTATGCTTAGTGCCCTTTGAGTGCATTATCTAGGAATGAACCTGGTAGAGCATCCCACACAAACGTATGCTCCACATGCGGGTTTCACATGCCACCAACTCCACATTCACAGGCAACTTCAGCGCCACAGCCGTTTTCAGATAGCCCTCAATGCAAAGGCTCTAGACGCAAATATTGGTGTGAGAGCTAATTCAATCAAGGAAACACTGCATGTTGGTGAAGGGCATATTGAAGAAGGATCAGCCGAGTGGATCTTGTGGGAGAACAACTCCATTTGGCTCACTAACTTCACACACCATCAGGCTTCCAAGCAGCTCTCAAGGAAACTCAGTTTTCACACTCTATGCTTAGTGCCCTTTGTGTGCCTAGGACTGAAATGAAACTTGGCGAGATTCCACACAAACGAATGCTCCACATGCGGCTTTCACATGCCACCAACTCCACATTCACAGGCAACTTCAGCGCCACAGCCGTTTTCAGATAGCCCTCAATGCAAAGGCTCTAGACGCAAATATTGGTGTGAGAGCTAATTCAATCAAGGAAACACTGCATGTTGGTGAAGGGCATATTGAAGAAGGATCAGCCGAGTGGTTCTTGTGGGAGAACAACTCCATTTGGCTCACTAACTTCACACACCATCAGGCTTCCAAGCAGCTCTCAAGGAAACTCAGTTTTCACACTCTATGCTTAGTGCCCTTTGAGTGCATTATCTAGGAATGAACCTGGTAGAGCATCCCACACAAACGAATGCTCCACATGCGGCTTTCACATGCCACCAACTCCACATTCACAGGCAACTTCAGCGCCACAGCCATTTTCAGATAGCCCTCAATGCAAAGGCTCTAGAAGCAAATATTGGTGTGAGAGCTAATTCAATCAAGGAAACACTGCATGTTGGTGAAGGGCATATTGAAGAAGGATCAGCCGAGTGGATCTTGTGGGAGAACAACTCCATTTGGCTCACTAACTTCACACACCATCAGGCTTCCAAGCAGCTCTCAAGGAAACTCAGTTTTCACACTCTATGCTTAGTGCCCTTTGAGTGCATTATCTAGGAATGAACCTGGTAGAGCATCCCACACAAACGAATGCTCCACATGCGGGTTTCACATGCCACCAACTCCACATTCACAGGCAACTTCAGCGCCACAGCCGTTTTCAGATAGCCCTCAATGCAAAGGCTCTAGACACAAATATTGGTGTGAGAGCTAATTCAGTCAAGGAAACACTGCATGTTGGTGAAGGGCATATTGAAGAAGGATCAGCAAAGTGGATCCTGCGGGAGAACAACTCCATTTGGCTCACTAACTTCACACACCATCAGGCTTCCAAGCAGCTCTCAAGGAAACTCAGTTTTCACACTCTATGCTTAGTGCCCTTTGAGTGCATTATCTAGGAATGAACCTGGTAGAGCATCCCACACAAACGAATGCTCCACATGCGGGTTTCACATGCCACCAACTCCACATTCTCAGGCAACTTCAGCGCCACAGCCGTTTTCAGATAGCCCTCAATGCAAAGGCTCTAGACGCAAATATTGGTGTGAGAGCTAATTCAATCAAGGAAACACTGCATGTTGGTGAAGGGCATATTGAAGAAGGATCAGCCGAGTGGTTCTTGTGGGAGAACAACTCCATTTGGCTCACTAACTTCACACACCATCAGGCTTCCAAGCAGCTCTCAAGGAAACTCAGTTTTCACACTCTATGCTTAGTGCCCTTTGAGTGCATTATCTAGGAATGAACCTGGTAGAGCATCCCACACAAACGAATGCTCCACATGCGGCTTTCACATGCCACCAACTCCACATTCACAGGCAACTTCAGCGCCACAGCCGTTTTCAGATAGCCCTCAATGCAAAGGCTCTAGACGCAAATATTGGTGTGAGAGCTAATTCAATCAAGGAAACACTGCATGTTGGTGAAGGGCATATTGAAGAAGGATCAGCCGAGTGGTTCTTGTGGGAGAACAACTCCATTTGGCTCACTAACTTCACACACCATCAGGCTTCCAAGCAGCTCTCAAGGAAACTCAGTTTTCACACTCTATGCTTAGTGCCTTTAGAGTGCATTATCTAGGAATGAACCTGGTAGAGCATCCCACACAAACGAATGCTCCACATGCGGGTTTTACATGCCACCAACTCCACATTCACAGGCAACTTCAGCGCCACAGCCGTTTTCAGATAGCCCTCAATGCAAAGGCTCTAGACGCAAATATTGGTGTGAGAGCTAATTCAATCAAGGAAACACTGTATGTTGGTGAAGGGCATATTGAAGAAGGATCAGCCGAGTGGTTCTTGTGGGAGAACAACTCCATTTAGCTCACTAACTTCACACACCATCAGGCTTCCAAGCAGCTCTCAAGGAAACTCAGTTTTCACACTCTATGCTTAGTGCCCTTTGAGTGCATTATCTAGGAATGAACCTGGTAGAGCATCCCACACAAACGAATGCTCCACATGCGGGTTTCACATGCCACCAACTCCACATTCACAGGCAACTTCAGCGCCACAGCCGTTTTCAGATAGCCCTCAATGCAAAGGCTCTAGACGCAAATATTGGTGTGAGAGCTAATTCAATCAAGGAAACACTGCATGTTGGTGAAGGGCATATTGAAGAAGGATCAGCCGAGTGGTTCTTGTGGGACAACAACTCCATTTGGCTCACTAACTTCACACACCATCAGGCTTCCAAGCAGCTCTCAAGGAAACTCAGTTTTCACAATCTATGCTTAGTGCCCTTTGAGTGCATTATCTAGGAATGAACCTGGTAGAGCATCCCACACAAACGAATGCTCCACATGCGGCTTTCACATGCCACCAACTCCACATTCACAGGCAACTTCAGCGCCACAGCCATTTTCAGATAGCCCTCAATGCAAAGGCTCTAGACGTAAATATTGGTGTCAGAGCTAATTCAATCAAGGAAACACTGCATGTTGGTGAAGGGCATATTGAAGAAGGATCAGCCGAGTGGTTCTTGTGGGAGAACAACTCCATTTGGCTCACTAACTTCACACACCATCAGGCTTCCAAGCAGCTCTCAAGGAAACTCAGTTTTCACACTCTATGCTTAGTGCCCTTTGAGTGCATTATCTAGGAATGAACCTGGTAGAGCATCCCACACAAACGAATGCTCCACATGCGGGTTTCACATGCCACCAACTCCACATTCACAGGCAACTTCAGCGCCACAGCCGTTTTCAGATAGCCCTCAATGCAAAGGCTCTAGACAAAAATATTGGTGTGAGAGCTAATTCAGTCAAGGAAACACTGCATGTTGGTGAAGGGCATATTGAAGAAGGATCAGCAAAGTGGATCCTGCGGGAGAACAACTCCATTTGGCTCACTAACTTCACACACCATCAGGCTTTCAAGCAGCTCTCAAGGAAACTCAGTTTTCACACTCTATGCTTAGTGCCATTTGAGTGCATTATCTAGGAATGAACCTGGTAGAGCATCCCACACAAACGAATGCTCCACATGCGGGTTTCACATGCCACCAACTCCACATTCTCAGGCAACTTCAGCGCCACAGCCGTTTTCAGATAGCCCTCAATGCAAAGGCTCTAGACGCAAATATTGGTGTGAGAGCTAATTCAATCAAGGAAACACTGCATGTTGGTGAAGGGCATATTGAAGAAGGATCAGCCGAGTGGTTCTTGTGGGAGAACAACTCCATTTGGCTCACTAACTTCACACACCATCAGGCTTCCAAGCAGCTCTCAAGGAAACTCAGTTTTCACACTCTATGCTTAGTGCCCTTTGAGTGCATTATCTAGGAATGAACCTGGTAGAGCATCCCACACAAACGAATGCTCCACATGCGGGTTTCACATGCCACCAACTCCACATTCACAGGCAACTTCAGCGCCACAGCCGTTTTCAGATAGCCCTCAATGCAAAGGCTCTAGACGCAAATATTGGTGTGAGAGCTAATTCAATCAAGGAAACACTGCATGTTGGTGAAGGGCATATTGAAGAAGGATCAGCCGAGTGGTTCTTGTGGGAGAACAACTCCATTTGGCTCACTAACTTCACACACCATCAGGCTTCCAAGCAGCTCTCAAGGAAACTCAGTTTTCACACTCTATGCTTAGTGCCTTTAGAGTGCATTATCTAGGAATGAACCTGGTAGAGCATCCCACACAAACGAATGCTCCACATGCGGGTTTCACATGCCACCAACTCCACATTCACAGGCAACTTCAGCGCCACAGCCGTTTTCAGATAGCCCTCAATGCAAAGTCTCTAGACGCAAATATTGGTGTGAGAGCTAATTCAATCAAGGAAACACTGCATGTTGGTGAAGGGCATATTGAAGAAGGATCAGCCGAGTGGTTCTTGTGGGAGAACAACTCCATTTAGCTCACTAACTTCACACACCATCAGGCTTCCAAGCAGCTCTCAAGGAAACTCAGTTTTCACACTCTATGCTTAGTGCCCTTTGAGTGCATTATCTAGGAATGAACCTGGTAGAGCATCCCACACAAACGAATGCTCCACATGCGGGTTTCACATGCCACCAACTCCACATTCACAGGCAACTTCAGCGCCACAGCCGTTTTCAGATAGCCCTCAATGCAAAGGCTCTAGACGCAAATATTGGTGTGAGAGCTAATTCAATCAAGGAAACACTGCATGTTGGTGAAGGGCATATTGAAGAAGGATCAGCCGAGTGGTTCTTGTGGGACAACAACTCCATTTGGCTCACTAACTTCACACACCATCAGGCTTCCAAGCAGCTCTCAAGGAAACTCAGTTTTCACACTCTATGCTTAGTGCCCTTTGAGTGCATTATCTAGGAATGAACCTGGTAGAGCATCCCACACAAACGAATGCTCCACATGCGGCTTTCACATGCCACCAACTCCACATTCACAGGCAACTTCAGCGCCACAGCCGTTTTCAGATAGCCCTCAATGCAAAGTCTCTAGACGCAAATATTGGTGTGAGAGCTAATTCAATCAAGGAAACACTGCATGTTGGTGAAGGGCATATTGTAGAAGGATCAGCCGAGTGGTTCTTGTGGGAAAACAACTCCATTTAGCTCACTAACTTCACACACCATCAGGCTTCCAAGCAGCTCTCAAGGAAACTCAGTTTTCACACTCTATGCTTAGTGCCCTTTGAGTGCATTATCTAGGAATGAACCTGGTAGAGCATCCCACACAAACGAATGCTCCACAAGCGGGTTTCACATGCCAGCAACTCCACATTCACAGGCAAGTTCAGAGCCACAGCCATTTTCAGATAGCCCTCAATGCAAAGGCTCTAGACGCAAATATTGGTGTGAGAGCTAATTCAATCAAGGAAACACTGCATGTTGGTGAAGGGCATATTGAAGAAGGATCAGCCGAGTGGATCTTGTGGGACAACAACTCCATTTGGCTCACTAACTTCACACACCATCAGGCTTCCAAGCAGCTCTCAAGGAAACTCAGTTTTCACACTCTATGCTTAGTGCCCTTTGAGTGCATTATCTAGGAATGAACCTGGTAGAGCATCCCACACAAACGAATGCTCCACATGCGGCTTTCACATGCCACCAACTCCACATTCACAGGCAACTTCAGCGCCACAGCCGTTTTCAGATAGCCCTCAATGCAAAGGCTCTAGACGTAATTATTGGTGTGAGAGCTAATTCAATCAAGGAAACACTGCATGTTGGTGAAGGGCATATTGAAGAAGGATCAGCCGAGTGGTTCTTGTGGGAGAACAACTCCATCTGGCTCACTAACTTCACACACCATCAGGCTTCCAAGCAGCTCTCAAGGAAACTCAGTTTTCACACTCTATGCTTAGTGCCCTTTGAGTGCATTATCTAGGAATGAACCTGGTAGAGCATCCCAAAAAACGAATGCTCCACATGCGGGTTTCACATGCCACCAACTCCACATTCACAGGCAACTTCAGCGCCACAGCCGTTTTCAGATAGCCCTCAATGCAAAGGCTCTAGACGCAAATATTGGTGTGAGAGCTAATTCAATCAAGGAAACACTGCATGTTGGTGAAGGGCATATTGAAGAAGGATCAGCCGAGTGGTTCTTGTGGGACAACAACTCCATTTGGCTCACTAACTTCACACACCATCAGGCTTCCAAGCAGCTCTCAAGGAAACTCAGTTTTCACACTCTATGCTTAGTGCCCTTTGTATGCCTAGGACTGAAATGAAGGTTGGTGAGCATCCCACACAAACGAATGCTCCACATGCGGGTTTCACATGCCACCAACTTCACATTCACAGGCAACTTCAGCGCCACAGCCATTTTCAGATAGCCCTCAATGCAAAGGCTCTAGACGTAAATATTGGTGTGAGAGCTAATTCAATCAAGGAAACACTGCATGTTGGTGAAGGGCATATTGTAGAAGGATCAGCCGAGTGGTTCTTGTGGGAGAACAACTCCATTTGGCTCACTAACTTCACACACCATCAGGCTTCCAAGCAGCTCTCAAGGAAACTCAGTTTTCACACTCTATGCTTAGTGCCCTTTGAGTGCATTATCTAGGAATGAACCTGGTAGAGCATCCCACACAAACGAATGCTCCACATGCGGGTTTCACATGCCACCAACTCCACATTCACAGGCAACTTCAGCGCCACAGCCGTTTTCAGATAGCCCTCAATGCAAAGGCTCTAGACACAAATATTGGTGTGAGAGCTAATTCAATCAAGGAAACACTGCATGTTGGTGAAGGGCATATTGAAGAAGGATCAGCCGAGTGGATCTTGTGGGAGAACAACTCCATTTGGCTCACTAACTTCACACACCATCAGGCTTCCAAGCAGCTCTCAAGGAAACTCAGGTTTAACATTCTATGCTTAGTGCCCTTTGAGTGCATTATCTAGGAATGAACCTGGTAGAGCATCCCACACAAACGAATGCTCCACATGCGGGTTTCACATGCCACCAACTCCACATTCACAGGCAACTTCAGCGCCACAGCCGTTTTCAGATAGCCCTCAATGCAAAGGCTCTAGACGCAAATATTGGTGTGAGAGCTAATTCAATCAAGGAAACACTGCATGTTGGTGAAGGGCATATTGAAGAAGGATCAGCCGAGTGGATCTTGTGGGAGAACAACTCCATTTGGCTCACTAACTTCACACACCATCAGGCTTCCAAGCAGCTCTCAAGGAAACTCAGTTTTCACACTCTATGCTTAGTGCCCTTTGAGTGCATTATCTAGGAATGAACCTGGTAGAGCATCCCACACAAACGAATGCTCCACATGCGGGTTTCACATGCCACCAACTCCACATTCACAGGCAACTTCAGCGCCACAGCCGTTTTCAGATAGCCCTCAATGCAAAGGCTCTAGACGCAAATATTGGTGTGAGAGCTAATTCAATCAAGGAAACACTGCATGTTGGTGAAGGGCATATTGAAGAAGGATCAGCAAAGTGGATCCTGTGGGAGAACAACTCCATTTGGCTCACTAACTTCACACACCATCAGGCTTCCAAGCAGCTCTCAAGGAAACTCATTTTTCACACTCTATGCTTAGTGCCCTTTGAGTGCATTATCTAAGAATGAACCTGGTAGAGCATCCCACACAAACGAATGCTCCACATGCGGGTTTCACATGCCACCAACTCCACATTCACAGGTAACTTCAGCGCCACAGCCGTTTTCAGATAGCCCTCAATGCAAAGGCTCTAGACGCAAATATTGGTGTGAGAGCTAATTCAATCAAGGAAACACTGCATGTTGGTGAAGGGCATATTGAAGAAGGATCAGCCGAGTGGATCTTGTGGGAGAACAACTCCATTTGGCTCACTAACTTCACACACCATCAGGCTTCCAAGCAGCTCTCAAGGAAACTCAGTTTTCACACTCTATGCTTAGTGCCCTTTGAGTGCATTATCTAGGAATGAACCTGGTAGAGCATCCCAAAAAACGAATGCTCCACATGCGGGTTTCACATGCCACCAACTCCACATTCACAGGCAACTTCAGCGCCACAGCCGTTTTCAGATAGCCCTCAATGCAAGGGCTCTAGACGCAAATATTGGTGTGAGAGCTAATTCAATCAAGGAAACACTGCATGTTGGTGAAGGGCATATTGAAGAAGGATCAGCCGAGTGGTTCGTGTGGGACAACAACTCCATTTGGCTCACTAACTTCACACACCATCAGGCTTCCAAGCAGCTCTCAAGGAAACTCAGTTTTCACACTCTATGCTTAGCGCCCTTTGAGTGCATTATCTAGGAATGAACCTGGTAGAGCATCGCACACAAATGAATGCTCCACATGCGGGTTTCACATGCCACCAACTGCACATTCACAGGCAACTTCAGCGCCACAGCCGTTTTCAGATAGCCCTCAATGCAAAGGCTCTAGACGCAAATATTGGTGTGAGAGCTAATTCAATCAAGGAAACACTGCATGTTGGTGAAGGGCATATTGAAGAAGGATCAGCCGAGTGGTTCTTGTGGGAGAACAACTCCATTTGGCTCACTAACTTCACACACCATCAGGCTTCCAAGCAGCTCTCAACGAAACTCAGTTTTCACACCCTATGTATAGTGCCCTTTGTGTGCCTAGGACTGATATGAAACTTGGCGAGCTTCCACACAAACGAATGCTCCACATGCGGGTTTCACATGCCACCAACTCCACATTCACAGGCAACTTCAGCGCCACAGCCGTTTTCAGATAGCCCTCAATGCAAAGGCTCTAGACGCAAATATTGGTGTGAGAGCTCATTCAATCAAGGAAACACTGCATGTTGGTGAAGGGTATATTGAAGAAGGATCTGCAAAGTGGATTCTGTCTGAGAACAACTCCATTTGGCTCACTAACTTCACACACCATCAGGCTTCCAAGCAGCTCTCAAGGAAACTCAGTTTTCACACTCTATGCTTAGTGCCCTTTGAGTGCATTATCTAGGAATGAACCTGGTAGAGCATCCCACACAAACAATACTCCACATGCGGGTTTCACATGCCACCAACTCCACATTCACAGGCAACTTCAGTGCCACAGCCGTTTTCAGATAGCCCTCAATGCAAAGGCTCTAGACGCAAATATTGGTGTGAGAGCTAATTCAATCAAGGAAACACTGCATGTTGGTGAAGGGCATATTGAAGAAGGATCAGTCGAGTGGTTCTTGTGGAACAACAACTCCATTTGGCTCACTAACTTCACACACCATCAGGCTTCCAAGCAGCTCTCAAGGAAACTCAGGTTTAACATTCTATGCTTAGTGCCCTTTGAGTGCATTATCTAGGAATGAACCTGGTAGAGCATCCCACACAAACGAATGCTCCACATGCGGGTTTCACATGCCACCAACTCCACATTCACAGGCAACTTCAGCGCCACAGCCGTTTTCAGATAGCCCTCAATGCAAAGGCTCTAGACGCAAATATTGGTGTGAGAGCTAATTCAATCAAGGAAACACTGCATGTTGGTGAAGGGCATATTGAAGAAGGATCAGCCGAGTGGATCTTGTGGGAGAACAACTCCATTTGGCTCACTAACTTCACACACCATCAGGCTTCCAAGCAGCTCTCAAGGAAACTCAGTTTTCACACTCTATGCTTAGTGCCCTTTGAGTGCATTATCTAGGAATGAACCTGGTAGAGCATCCCACACAAACGAATGCTCCACATGCGGGTTTCACATGCCACCAACTCCACATTCACAGGCAACTTCAGCGCCACAGCCGTTTTCAGATAGCCCTCAATGCAAAGGCTCTAGACGCAAATATTGGTGTGAGAGCTAATTCAATCAAGGAAACACTGCATGTTGGTGAAGGGCATATTGAAGAAGGATCAGCAAAGTGGATCCTGTGGGAGAACAACTCCATTTGGCTCACTAACTTCACACACCATCAGGCTTCCAAGCAGCTCTCAAGGAAACTCATTTTTCACACTCTATGCTTAGTGCCCTTTGAGTGCATTATCTAAGAATGAACCTGGTAGAGCATCCCACACAAACGAATGCTCCACATGCGGGTTTCACATGCCACCAACTCCACATTCACAGGTAACTTCAGCGCCACAGCCGTTTTCAGATAGCCCTCAATGCAAAGGCTCTAGACGCAAATATTGGTGTGAGAGCTAATTCAATCAAGGAAACACTGCATGTTGGTGAAGGGCATATTGAAGAAGGATCAGCCGAGTGGATCTTGTGGGAGAACAACTCCATTTGGCTCACTAACTTCACACACCATCAGGCTTCCAAGCAGCTCTCAAGGAAACTCAGTTTTCACACTCTATGCTTAGTGCCCTTTGAGTGCATTATCTAGGAATGAACCTGGTAGAGCATCCCAAAAAACGAATGCTCCACATGCGGGTTTCACATGCCACCAACTCCACATTCACAGGCAACTTCAGCGCCACAGCCGTTTTCAGATAGCCCTCAATGCAAGGGCTCTAGACGCAAATATTGGTGTGAGAGCTAATTCAATCAAGGAAACACTGCATGTTGGTGAAGGGCATATTGAAGAAGGATCAGCCGAGTGGTTCGTGTGGGACAACAACTCCATTTGGCTCACTAACTTCACACACCATCAGGCTTCCAAGCAGCTCTCAAGGAAACTCAGTTTTCACACTCTATGCTTAGCGCCCTTTGAGTGCATTATCTAGGAATGAACCTGGTAGAGCATCGCACACAAATGAATGCTCCACATGCGGGTTTCACATGCCACCAACTGCACATTCACAGGCAACTTCAGCGCCACAGCCGTTTTCAGATAGCCCTCAATGCAAAGGCTCTAGACGCAAATATTGGTGTGAGAGCTAATTCAATCAAGGAAACACTGCATGTTGGTGAAGGGCATATTGAAGAAGGATCAGCCGAGTGGTTCTTGTGGGAGAACAACTCCATTTGGCTCACTAACTTCACACACCATCAGGCTTCCAAGCAGCTCTCAACGAAACTCAGTTTTCACACCCTATGTATAGTGCCCTTTGTGTGCCTAGGACTGAAATGAAACTTGGCGAGCTTCCACACAAACGAATGCTCCACATGCGGGTTTCACATGCCACCAACTCCACATTCACAGGCAACTTCAGCGCCACAGCCGTTTTCAGATAGCCCTCAATGCAAAGGCTCTAGACGCAAATATTGGTGTGAGAGCTCATTCAATCAAGGAAACACTGCATGTTGGTGAAGGGTATATTGAAGAAGGATCTGCAAAGTGGATTCTGTCTGAGAACAACTCCATTTGGCTCACTAACTTCACACACCATCAGGCTTCCAAGCAGCTCTCAAGGAAACTCAGTTTTCACACTCTATGCTTAGTGCCCTTTGAGTGCATTATCTAGGAATGAACCTGGTAGAGCATCCCACACAAACAATACTCCACATGCGGGTTTCACATGCCACCAACTCCACATTCACAGGCAACTTCAGTGCCACAGCCGTTTTCAGATAGCCCTCAATGCAAAGGCTCTAGACGCAAATATTGGTGTGAGAGCTAATTCAATCAAGGAAACACTGCATGTTGGTGAAGGGCATATTGAAGAAGGATCAGTCGAGTGGTTCTTGTGGAACAACAACTCCATTTGGCTCACTAACTTCACACACCATCAGGCTTCCAAGCAGCTCTCAAGCAAACTCAGTTTTCACACTCTATGCTTAGTGCCCTTTGAGTGCATTATCTAGGAATGAACCTGGTAGAGCATCCCACACAAACGAATGCTCCACATGCGGGTTTCACATGCCACCAACTCCACATTCACAGGCAACTTCAGCGCCACAGCCGTTTTCAGATAGTTCTCAATGCAAAGGCTCTAGACGCAAATATTGGTGTGAGAGCTAATTCAATCAAGGAAACACTGCATGTTGGTGAAGGGCATATTGAAGAAGGATCAGCCGAGTGGTTCTTGTGGGAGAACAACTCCATTTGGCTCACTAACTTCACACACCATCAGGCTTCCAAGCAGCTCTCAAGGAAACTCAGTTTTCACACTCTATGCTTAGTGCCCTTTGTGTGCCTAGGACTGAAATGAAACTTGGCGAGGATCCCACACAAACGAATGCTCCACATGCGGGTTTCACATGCCACCAACTCCACATTCACAGGCAACTTCAGCGCCACAGCCGTTTTCAGATAGCTCTCAATGCAAAGGCTCAAGACACAAATATTGGTGTGAGAGCTAATTCAATCAAGGAAACACTGCATGTTGGTGAAGGGCATATTGAAGAAGGATCAGCCGAGTGGTTCTTGTGGGAGAACAACTCCATTTGGCTCACTAACTTCACACACCATCAGGCTTCCAAGCAGCTCTCAAGGAAACTCAGTTTTCACACTCTATGCTTAGTGCCCTTTGAGTGCATTATCTAGGAATGAACCTGGTAGAGCATCCCACACAAACGTATGCTCCACATGCGGGTTTCACATGCCACCAACTCCACATTCACAGGCAACTTCAGCGCCACAGCCGTTTTCAGATAGCCCTCAATGCAAAGGCTCTAGACGCAAATATTGGTGTGAGAGCTCATTCAATCAAGGAAACACTGCATGTTGGTGAAGGGTATATTGAAGAAGGATCTGCAAAGTGGATTCTGTCTGAGAACAACTCCATTTGGCTCACTAACTTCACACACCATCAGGCTTCCAAGCAGCTCTCAAGGAAACTCAGTTTTCACACTCTATGCTTAGTGCCCTTTGAGTGCATTATCTAGGAATGAACCTGGTAGAGCATCCCACACAAACAATACTCCACATGCGGGTTTCACATGCCACCAACTCCACATTCACAGGCAACTTCAGTGCCACAGCCGTTTTCAGATAGCCCTCAATGCAAAGGCTCTAGACGCAAATATTGGTGTGAGAGCTAATTCAATCAAGGAAACACTGCATGTTGGTGAAGGGCATATTGAAGAAGGATCAGCCGAGTTGTTCTTGTGGAACAACAACTCCATTTGGCTCACTAACTTCACACACCATCAGGCTTCCAAGCAGCTCTCAAGCAAACTCAGTTTTCACACTCTATGCTTAGTGCCCTTTGAGTGCATTATCTAGGAATGAACCTGGTAGAGCATCCCACACAAACGAATGCTCCACATGCGGGTTTCACATGCCACCAACTCCACATTCACAGGCAACTTCAGCGCCACAGCCGTTTTCAGATAGTTCTCAATGCAAAGGCTCTAGACGCAAATATTGGTGTGAGAGCTAATTCAATCAAGGAAACACTGCATGTTGGTGAAGGGCATATTGAAGAAGGATCAGCCGAGTGGTTCTTGTGGGAGAACAACTCCATTTGGCTCACTAACTTCACACACCATCAGGCTTCCAAGCAGCTCTCAAGGAAACTCAGTTTTCACACTCTATGCTTAGTGCCCTTTGTGTGCCTAGGACTGAAATGAAACTTGGCGAGGATCCCACACAAATGAATGCTCCACATGCGGGTTTCACATGCCACCAACTCCACATTCACAGGCAACTTCAGCGCCACAGCCGTTTTCAGATAGCTCTCAATGCAAAGGCTCAAGACACAAATATTGGTGTGAGAGCTAATTCAATCAAGGAAACACTGCATGTTGGTGAAGGGCATATTGAAGAAGGATCAGCCGAGTGGTTCTTGTGGGAGAACAACTCCATTTGGCTCACTAACTTCACACACCATCAGGCTTCCAAGCAGCTCTCAAGGAAACTCAGTTTTTACACTCTATGCTTAGTGCCCTTTGAGTGCATTATCTAGGAATGAACCTGGTAGAGCATCCCACACAAATGAATGCTCCACATGCGGGTTTCACATGCCACCAACTCCACATTCACAGGCAACTTCAGCGCCACAGCCGTTTTCAGATAGCCCTCAATGCAAAGGCTCTAGACGCAAATATTTGTGTGAGAGCTAATTCAATCAAGGAAACACTGCATGTTGGTGAAGGGCATATTGAAGAAGGATCAGCCGAGTGGTTCTTGTGGGAGAACAACTCCATTTGGCTCACTAACTTCACACACCATCAGGCTTCCAAGCAGCTCTCAACGAAACTCAGTTTTCACACTCTATGCTTAGTGCCCTTTGAGTGCATTATCTAGGAATGAACCTGGTAGAGCATCCCACACAAACGAATGCTCCACATGCGGGTTTCACATGCCCCCAACTCCACATTCACAGGCAACTTCAGCGCCACAGCCGTTTTCAGATAGCCCTCAATGCAAAGGCTCTAGACGCAAATATTGGTGTGAGAGCTAATTCAATCAAGGAAACACTGCATGTTGGTGAAGGGCATATTGAAGAAGGATCAGCCGAGTGGTTCTTGTGGGAGAACAACTCCATTTGGCTCACTAACTTCACACACCATCAGGCTTCCAAGCAGCTCTCAAGGAAACTCAGTTTTCACACCCTATGCTTAGTGCCCTTTGTGTGCCTAGGACTGAAATGAAACTTGGCGAGGATCCCACACAAATGAATGCTCCACATGCGGGTTTCACATGCCACCAACTCCACATTCACAGGCAACTTCAGCGCTAAAGCCGTTTTCAGATAGCCCTCAATGCAAAGGCTCTAGACGTAAATATTGGTGTGAGAGCTAATTCAATCAAGGAAACACTGCATGTTGGTGAAGGGCATATTGAAGAAGGATCAGCCGAGTGGTTCTTGTGGGAGAACAACTCCATTTGGCTCACTAACTTCACACACCATCAGGCTTCCAAGCAGCTCTCAAGGAAACTCAGTTTTCACACTCTATGCTTAGTGCCCTTTGAGTGCATTATCTAGGAATGAACCTGGTAGAGCATCCCACACAAACGAATGCTCCACATGCGGGTTTCACATGCCACCAACTGCACATTCACAGGCAACTTCAGCGCCACAGCCGTTTTCAGATAGCCCTCAATGCAAAGGCTCTAGACGCAAATATTTGTGTGAGAGCTAATTCAATCAAGGAAACACTGCATGTTGGTGAAGGGCATATTGAAGAAGGATCAGCCGAGTGGTTCTTGTGGGAGAACAACTCCATTTGGCTCACTAACTTCACACACCATCAGGCTTCCAAGCAGCTCTCAAGGAAACTGAGTTTTCACACCCTATGCTTAGTGCCCTTTGAGTGCATTTTCTAGGAATGAACCTGGTAGAGCATCCCACACAAACGAATGCTCCACATGCGGCTTTCACATGCCACCAACTCCACATTCACAGGCAACTTCAGCGCCACAGCCGTTTTCAGTTAGCCCTCAATGCAAAGGCTCTAGACGCAAATATTGGTGTGAGAGCTAATTCAATCAAGGAAACACTGCATGTTGGTGAAGGGCATATTGAAGAAGGATCAGCCGAGTGGTTCTTGTGGGAGAACAACTCCATTTGGCTCACTAACTTCACACACCATCAGGCTTCCAAGCAGCTCTCAAGGAAACTCAGTTTTCACACCCTATGCTTAGTGCCCTTTGTGTGCCTAGGACTGAAATGAAACTTGGCGAGGACCCCACACAAATGAATGCTCCACATGCGGGTTTCACATGCCACCAACTCCACATTCACAGGCAACTTCAGCGCCAAAGCCGTTTTCAGATAGCCCTCAATGCAAAGGCTCTAGACGCAAATATTGGTGTGAGAGCTAATTCAATCAAGGAAACACTGCATGTTGGTGAAGGGCATATTGAAGAAGGATCAGCCGAGTGGTTCTTGTGGGAGAACAACTCCATTTGGCTCACTAACTTCACACACCATCAGGCTTCCAAGCAGCTCTCAAGGAAACTCAGTTTTCACACTCTATGCTTAGTGCCTTTAGAGTGCATTATCTAGGAATGAACCTGGTAGAGCATCCCACACAAACGAATGCTCCACATGCGGGTTTTACATGCCACCAACTCCACATTCACAGGCAACTTCAGCGCCACAGCCGTTTTCAGATAGCCCTCAATGCAAAGTCTCTAGACGCAAATATTGGTGTGAGAGCTAATTCAATCAAGGAAACACTGTATGTTGGTGAAGGGCATATTGAAGAAGGATCAGCCGAGTGGTTCTTGTGGGAGAACAACTCCATTTAGCTCACTAACTTCACACACCATCAGGCTTCCAAGCAGCTCTCAAGGAAACTCAGTTTTCACACTCTATGCTTAGTGCCCTTTGAGTGCATTATCTAGGAATGAACCTGGTAGAGCATCCCACACAAACGAATGCTCCACATGCGGGTTTCACATGCCACCAACTCCACATTCACAGGCAACTTCAGCGCCACAGCCGTTTTCAGATAGCCCTCAATGCAAAGGCTCTAGACGCAAATATTGGTGTGAGAACTAATTCAATCAAGGAAACACTGCATGTTGGTGAAGGGCATATTGAAGAAGGATCAGACGAGTGGTTCTTGTGGGACAACAACTCCATTTGGCTCACTAACTTCACACACCATCAGGCTTCCAAGCAGCTCTCAAGGAAACTCAGTTTTCACAATCTATGCTTAGTGCCCTTTGAGTGCATTATCTAGGAATGAACCTGGTAGAGCATCCCACACAAACGAATGCTCCACATGCGGCTTTCACATGCCACCAACTCCACATTCACAGGCAACTTCAGCGCCACAGCCATTTTCAGATAGCCCTCAATGCAAAGGCTCTAGACGTAAATATTGGTGTCAGAGCTAATTCAATCAAGGAAACACTGCATGTTGGTGAAGGGCATATTGAAGAAGGATCAGCCGAGTGGTTCTTGTGGGAGAACAACTCCATTTGGCTCACTAACTTCACACACCATCAGGCTTCCAAGCAGCTCTCAAGGAAACTCAGTTTTCACACTCTATGCTTAGTGCCCTTTGAGTGCATTATCTAGGAATGAACCTGGTAGAGCATCCCACACAAACGAATGCTCCACATGCGGGTTTCACATGCCACCAACTCCACATTCACAGGCAACTTCAGCGCCACAGCCGTTTTCAGATAGCCCTCAATGCAAAGGCTCTAGACACAAATATTGGTGTGAGAGCTAATTCAGTCAAGGAAACACTGCATGTTGGTGAAGGGCATATTGAAGAAGGATCAGCAAAGTGGATCCTGCGGGAGAACAACTCCATTTGGCTCACTAACTTCACACACCATCAGGCTTTCAAGCAGCTCTCAAGGAAACTCAGTTTTCACACTCTATGCTTAGTGCCATTTGAGTGCATTATCTAGGAATGAACCTGGTAGAGCATCCCACACAAACGAATGCTCCACATGCGGGTTTCACATGCCACCAACTCCACATTCTCAGGCAACTTCAGCGCCACAGCCGTTTTCAGATAGCCCTCAATGCAAAGGCTCTAGACGCAAATATTGGTGTGAGAGCTAATTCAATCAAGGAAACACTGCATGTTGGTGAAGGGCATATTGAAGAAGGATCAGCCGAGTGGTTCTTGTGGGAGAACAACTCCATTTGGCTCACTAACTTCACACACCATCAGGCTTCCAAGCAGCTCTCAAGGAAACTCAGTTTTCACACTCTATGCTTAGTGCCCTTTGAGTGCATTATCTAGGAATGAACCTGGTAGAGCATCCCACACAAACGAATGCTCCACATGCGGGTTTCACATGCCACCAACTCCACATTCACAGGCAACTTCAGCGCCACAGCCGTTTTCAGATAGCCCTCAATGCAAAGGCTCTAGACGCAAATATTGGTGTGAGAGCTAATTCAATCAAGGAAACACTGCATGTTGGTGAAGGGCATATTGAAGAAGGATCAGCCGAGTGGTTCTTGTGGGAGAACAACTCCATTTGGCTCACTAACTTCACACACCATCAGGCTTCCAAGCAGCTCTCAAGGAAACTCAGTTTTCACACTCTATGCTTAGTGCCTTTAGAGTGCATTATCTAGGAATGAACCTGGTAGAGCATCCCACACAAACGAATGCTCCACATGCGGGTTTCACATGCCACCAACTCCACATTCACAGGCAACTTCAGCGCCACAGCCGTTTTCAGATAGCCCTCAATGCAAAGTCTCTAGACGCAAATATTGGTGTGAGAGCTAATTCAATCAAGGAAACACTGCATGTTGGTGAAGGGCATATTGAAGAAGGATCAGCCGAGTGGTTCTTGTGGGAGAACAACTCCATTTAGCTCACTAACTTCACACACCATCAGGCTTCCAAGCAGCTCTCAAGGAAACTCAGTTTTCACACTCTATGCTTAGTGCCCTTTGAGTGCATTATCTAGGAATGAACCTGGTAGAGCATGCCACACAAACGAATGCTCCACATGCGGGTTTCACATGCCACCAACTCCACATTCACAGGCAACTTCAGCGCCACAGCCGTTTTCAGATAGCCCTCAATGCAAAGGCTCTAGACGCAAATATTGGTGTGAGAGCTAATTCAATCAAGGAAACACTGCATGTTGGTGAAGGGCATATTGAAGAAGGATCAGCCGAGTGGTTCTTGTGGGAGAACAACTCCATTTGGCTCACTAACTTCACACACCATCAGGCTTCCAAGCAGCTCTCAAGGAAACTCAGTTTTCACACTCTATGCTTAGTGCCCTTTGAGTGCATTATCTAGGAATGAACCTGGTAGAGCATCCCACACAAACGAATGCTCCACATGCGGCTTTCACATGCCACCAACTCCACATTCACAGGCAACTTCAGCGCCACAGCCGTTTTCAGATAGCCCTCAATGCAAAGGCTCTAGACGCAAATATTGGTGTGAGAGCTAATTCAATCAAGGAAACACTGCATGTTGGTGAAGGGCATATTGTAGAAGGATCAGCCGAGTGGTTCTTGTGGGAAAACAACTCCATTTAGCTCACTAACTTCACACACCATCAGGCTTCCAAGCAGCTCTCAAGGAAACTCAGTTTTCACACTCTATGCTTAGTGCCCTTTGAGTGCATTATCTAGGAATGAACCTGGTAGAGCATCCCACACAAACGAATGCTCCACAAGCGGGTTTCACATGCCAGCAACTCCACATTCACAGGCAACTTCAGAGCCACAGCCATTTTCAGATAGCCCTCAATGCAAAGGCTCTAGACGCAAATATTGGTGTGAGAGCTAATTCAATCAAGGAAACACTGCATGTTGGTGAAGGGCATATTGAAGAAGGATCAGCCGAGTGGATCTTGTGGGACAACAACTCCATTTGGCTCACTAACTTCACACACCATCAGGCTTCCAAGCAGCTCTCAAGGAAACTCAGTTTTCACACTCTATGCTTAGTGCCCTTTGAGTGCATTATCTAGGAATGAACCTGGTAGAGCATCCCACACAAACGAATGCTCCACATGCGGCTTTCACATGCCACCAACTCCACATTCACAGGCAACTTCAGCGCCACAGCCGTTTTCAGATAGCCCTCAATGCAAAGTCTCTAGACGTAAATATTGGTGTGAGAGCTAATTCAATCAAGGAAACACTGCATGTTGGTGAAGGGCATATTGAAGAAGGATCAGCCGAGTGGTTCTTGTGGGAGAACAACTCCATCTGGCTCACTAACTTCACACACCATCAGGCTTCCAAGCAGCTCTCAAGGAAACTCAGTTTTCACACTCTATGCTTAGTGCCCTTTGAGTGCATTATCTAGGAATGAACCTGGTAGAGCATCCCACACAAACGAATGCTCCACATGCGGGTTTCACATGCCACCAACTCCACATTCACAGGCAACTTCAGCGCCACAGCCGTTTTCAGATAGCCCTCAATGCAAAGGCTCTAGACGCAAATATTGGTGTGAGAGCTAATTCAATCAAGGAAACACTGCATGTTGGTGAAGGGCATATTGAAGAAGGATCAGCCGAGTGGTTCTTGTGGGACAACAACTCCATTTGGCTCACTAACTTCACACACCATCAGGCTTCCAAGCAGCTCTCAAGGAAACTCAGTTTTCACACTCTATGCTTAGTGCCCTTTGTATGCCTAGGACTGAAATGAAGGTTGGTGAGCATCCCACACAAACGAATGCTCCACATGCGGGTTTCACATGCCACCAACTTCACATTCACAGGCAACTTCAGCGCCACAGCCGTTTTCAGATAGCCCTCAATGCAAAGGCTCTAGACGTAAATATTGGTGTGAGAGCTAATTCAATCAAGGAAACACTGCATGTTGGTGAAGGGCATATTGTAGAAGGATCAGCCGAGTGGTTCTTGTGGGAGAACAACTCCATTTGGCTCACTAACTTCACACACCATCAGGCTTCCAAGCAGCTCTCAAGGAAACTCAGTTTTCACACTCTATGCTTAGTGCCCTTTGAGTGCATTATCTAGGAATGAACCTGGTAGAGCATCCCACACAAACGAATGCTCCACATGCGGGTTTCACATGCCACCAACTCCACATTCACAGGCAACTTCAGCGCCACAGCCGTTTTCAGATAGCCCTCAATGCAAAGGCTCTAGACGCAAATATTGGTGTGAGAGCTAATTCAATCAAGGAAACACTGCATGTTGGTGAAGGGCATATTGAAGAAGGATCAGCCGAGTGGATCTTGTGGGAGAACAACTCCATTTGGCTCACTAACTTCACACACCATCAGGCTTCCAAGCAGCTCTCAAGGAAACTCAGGTTTAACATTCTATGCTTAGTGCCCTTTGAGTGCATTATCTAGGAATGAACCTGGTAGAGCATCCCACACAAACGAATGCTCCACATGCGGGTTTCACATGCCACCAACTCCACATTCACAGGCAACTTCAGCGCCACAGCCGTTTTCAGATAGCCATCAATGCAAAGGCTCTAGACGCAAATATTGGTGTGAGAGCTAATTCAATCAAGGAAACACTGCATGTTGGTGAAGGGCATATTGAAGAAGGATCAGCCGAGTGGATCTTGTGGGAGAACAACTCCATTTGGCTCACTAACTTCACACACCATCAGGCTTCCAAGCAGCTCTCAAGGAAACTCAGTTTTCACACTCTATGCTTAGTGCCCTTTGAGTGCATTATCTAGGAATGAACCTGGTAGAGCATCCCACACAAACGAATGCTCCACATGCGGCTTTCACATGCCACCAACTCCACATTCACAGGCAACTTCAGCGCCACAGCCGTTTTCAGATAGCCCTCAATGCAAAGGCTCTAGACGCAAATATTGGTGTGAGAGCTAATTCAATCAAGGAAACACTGCATGTTGGTGAAGGGCATATTGAAGAAGGATCAGCAAAGTGGATCCTGTGGGAGAACAACTCCATTTGGCTCACTAACTTCACACACCATCAGGCTTCCAAGCAGCTCTCAAGGAAACTCATTTTTCACACTCTATGCTTAGTGCCCTTTGAGTGCATTATCTAAGAATGAACCTGGTAGAGCATCCCACACAAACGAATGCTCCACATGCGGGTTTCACATGCCACCAACTCCACATTCACAGGTAACTTCAGCGCCACAGCCGTTTTCAGATAGCCCTCAATGCAAAGGCTCTAGACGCAAATATTGGAGTGAGAGCTAATTCAATCAAGGAAACACTGCATGTTGGTGAAGGGCATATTGAAGAAGGATCAGCCGAGTGGATCTTGTGGGAGAACAACTCCATTTGGCTCACTAACTTCACACACCATCAGGCTTCCAAGCAGCTCTCAAGCAAACTCAGTTTTCACACTCTATGCTTAGTGCCCTTTGAGTGCATTATCTAGGAATGAACCTGGTAGAGCATCCCAAAAAACGAATGCTCCACATGCGGGTTTCACATGCCACCAACTCCACATTCACAGGCAACTTCAGCGCCACAGCCGTTTTCAGATAGCCCTCAATGCAAAGGCTCTAGACGCAAATATTGGTGTGAGAGCTAATTCAATCAAGAAAACACTGCATGTTGGTGAAGGGCATATTGAAGAAGGATCAGCCGAGTGGTTCTTGTGGGACAACAACTCCATTTGGCTCACTAACTTCACACACCATCAGGCTTCCAAGCAGCTCTCAAGGAAACTCAGTTTTCACACTCTATGCTTAGAGCCCTTTGAGTGCATTATCTAGGAATGAACCTGGTAGAGCATCGCACACAAATGAATGCTCCACATGCGGGTTTCACATGCCACCAACTGCACATTCACAGGCAACTTCAGCGCCACAGCCGTTTTCAGATAGCCCTCAATGCAAAGGCTCTAGACGCAAATATTGGTGTGAGAGCTAATTCAATCAAGGAAACACTGCATGTTGGTGAAGGGCATATTGAAGAAGGATCAGCCGAGTGGTTCTTGTGGGAGAACAACTCCATTTGGCTCACTAACTTCACACACCATCAGGCTTCCAAGCAGCTCTCAAGGAAACTCAGTTTTCACACCCTATGTATAGTGCCCTTTGTGTGCCTAGGACTGAAATGAAACTTGGCGAGCTTCCCACACAAACGAATGCTCCACTTGCGGGTTTCACATGCCACCAACTCCACATTCACAGGCAACTTCAGCGCCACAGCCGTTTTCAGATAGCCCTCAATGCAAAGGCTCTAGACGCAAATATTGGTGTGAGAGCTCATTCAATCAAGGAAACACTGCATGTTGGTGAAGGGTATATTGAAGAAGGATCTGCAAAGTGGATTCTGTCTGAGAACAACTCCATTTGGCTCACTAACTTCACACACCATCAGGCTTCCAAGCAGCTCTCAAGGAAACTCAGTTTTCACACTCTATGCTTAGTGCCCTTTGAGTGCATTATCTAGGAATGAACCTGGTAGAGCATCCCACACAAACAATACTCCACATGCGGGTTTCACATGCCACCAACTCCACATTCACAGGCAACTTCAGTGCCACAGCCGTTTTCAGATAGCCCTCAATGCAAAGGCTCTAGACGCAAATATTGGTGTGAGAGCTAATTCAATCAAGGAAACACTGCATGTTGGTGAAGGGCATATTGAAGAAGGATCAGTCGAGTGGTTCTTGTGGAACAACAACTCCATTTGGCTCACTAACTTCACACACCATCAGGCTTCCAAGCAGCTCTCAAGCAAACTCAGTTTTCACACTCTATGCTTAGTGCCCTTTGAGTGCATTATCTAGGAATGAACCTGGTAGAGCATCCCACACAAACGAATGCTCCACATGCGGGTTTCACATGCCACCAACTCCACATTCACAGGCAACTTCAGCGCCACAGCCGTTTTCAGATAGTTCTCAATGCAAAGGCTCTAGACGCAAATATTGGTGTGAGAGCTAATTCAATCAAGGAAACACTGCATGTTGGTGAAGGGCATATTGAAGAAGGATCAGCCGAGTGGTTCTTGTGGGAGAACAACTCCATTTGGCTCACTAACTTCACACACCATCAGGCTTCCAAGCAGCTCTCAAGGAAACTCAGTTTTCACACTCTATGCTTAGTGCCCTTTGTGTGCCTAGGACTGAAATGAAACTTGGCGAGGATCCCACACAAACGAATGCTCCACATGCGGGTTTCACATGCCACCAACTCCACATTCACAGGCAACTTCAGCGCCACAGCCGTTTTCAGATAGCTCTCAATGCAAAGGCTCAAGACACAAATATTGGTGTGAGAGCTAATTCAATCAAGGAAACACTGCATGTTGGTGAAGGGCATATTGAAGAAGGATCAGCCGAGTGGTTCTTGTGGGAGAACAACTCCATTTGGCTCACTAACTTCACACACCATCAGGCTTCCAAGCAGCTCTCAAGGAAACTCAGTTTTCACACTCTATGCTTAGTGCCCTTTGAGTGCATTATCTAGGAATGAACCTGGTAGAGCATCCCACACAAATGAATGCTCCACATGCGGGTTTCACATGCCACCAACTGCACATTCACAGGCAACTTCAGCGCCACAGCCGTTTTCAGATAGCCCTCA
Source organism: Ochotona princeps (assembly GCF_030435755.1). Classification (NCBI taxonomy): domain Eukaryota; kingdom Metazoa; phylum Chordata; class Mammalia; order Lagomorpha; family Ochotonidae; genus Ochotona; species Ochotona princeps. Next base: position 89,842 of record NW_026700053.1, read on the forward strand.
ATGCAAAGGCTCTAGACGCAAATATTGGTGTGAGAGCTCATTCAATCAAGGAAACACTGCATGTTGGTGAAGGGTATATTGAAGAAGGATCTGCAAAGTGGATTCTGTCTGAGAACAACTCCATTTGGCTCACTAACTTCACACACCATCAGGCTTCCAAGCAGCTCTCAAGGAAACTCAGTTTTCACACTCTATGCTTAGTGCCCTTTGAGTGCATTATCTAGGAATGAACCTGGTAGAGCATCCCACACAAACAATACTCCACATGCGGGTTTCACATGCCACCAACTCCACATTCACAGGCAACTTCAGTGCCACAGCCGTTTTCAGATAGCCCTCAATGCAAAGGCTCTAGACGCAAATATTGGTGTGAGAGCTAATTCAATCAAGGAAACACTGCATGTTGGTGAAGGGCATATTGAAGAAGGATCAGCCGAGTTGTTCTTGTGGAACAACAACTCCATTTGGCTCACTAACTTCACACACCATCAGGCTTCCAAGCAGCTCTCAAGCAAACTCAGTTTTCACACTCTATGCTTAGTGCCCTTTGAGTGCATTATCTAGGAATGAACCTGGTAGAGCATCCCACACAAACGAATGCTCCACATGCGGGTTTCACATGCCACCAACTCCACATTCACAGGCAACTTCAGCGCCACAGCCGTTTTCAGATAGTTCTCAATGCAAAGGCTCTAGACGCAAATATTGGTGTGAGAGCTAATTCAATCAAGGAAACACTGCATGTTGGTGAAGGGCATATTGAAGAAGGATCAGCCGAGTGGTTCTTGTGGGAGAACAACTCCATTTGGCTCACTAACTTCACACACCATCAGGCTTCCAAGCAGCTCTCAAGGAAACTCAGTTTTCACACCCTATGCTTAGTGCCCTTTGTGTGCCTAGGACTGAAATGAAACTTGGCGAGGATCCCACACAAATGAATGCTCCACATGCGGGTTTCACATGCCACCAACTCCACATTCACAGGCAACTTCAGCGCTAAAGCCGTTTTCAGATAGCCCTCAATGCAAAGGCTCTAGACGTAAATATTGGTGTGAGAGCTAATTCAATCAAGGAAACACTGCATGTTGGTGAAGGGCATATTGAAGAAGGATCAGCCGAGTGGTTCTTGTGGGAGAACAACTCCATTTGGCTCACTAACTTCACACACCATCAGGCTTCCAAGCAGCTCTCAAGGAAACTCAGTTTTCACACTCTATGCTTAGTGCCCTTTGAGTGCATTATCTAGGAATGAACCTGGTAGAGCATCCCACACAAATGAATGCTCCACATGCGGGTTTCACATGCCACCAACTGCACATTCACAGGCAACTTCAGCGCCACAGCCGTTTTCAGATAGCCCTCAATGCAAAGGCTCTAGACGCAAATATTTGTGTGAGAGCTAATTCAATCAAGGAAACACTGCATGTTGGTGAAGGGCATATTGAAGAAGGATCAGCCGAGTGGTTCTTGTGGGAGAACAACTCCATTTGGCTCACTAACTTCACACACCATCAGGCTTCCAAGCAGCTCTCAAGGAAACTGAGTTTTCACACCCTATGCTTAGTGCCCTTTGAGTGCATTTTCTAGGAATGAACCTGGTAGAGCATCCCACACAAACGAATGCTCCACATGCGGGTTTCACATGCCACCAACTCCACATTCACAGGCAACTTCAGCGCCACAGCCGTTTTCAGTTAGCCCTCAATGCAAAGGCTCTAGACGCAAATATTGGTGTGAGAGCTAATTCAATCAAGGAAACACTGCATGTTGGTGAAGGGCATATTGAAGAAGGATCAGCCGAGTGGTTCTTGTGGGAGAACAACTCCATTTGGCTCACTAACTTCACACACCATCAGGCTTCCAAGCAGCTCTCAAGGAAACTCAGTTTTCACACCCTATGCTTAGTGCCCTTTGTGTGCCTAGGACTGAAATGAAACTTGGCGAGGACCCCACACAAATGAATGCTCCACATGCGGGTTTCACATGCCACCAACTCCACATTCACAGGCAACTTCAGTGCCAAAGCCGTTTTCAGATAGCCCTCAATGCAAAGGCTCTAGACGTAAATATTGGTGTGAGAGCTAATTCAATCAAGGAAACACTGCATGTTGGTGAAGGGCATATTGAAGAAGGATCAGCAAAGTGGATCTGTGGGAGAACAACTCCATTTGGCTCACTAACTTCACACACCATCAGGCTTCCAAGCAGCTCTCAAGGAAACTCAGTTTTCACACTCTATGCTTAGTGCCCTTTGAGTGCATTATCTAGGAATGAACCTGGTAGAGCATCCCACACAAACGAATGCTCCACATGCGGGTTTCACATGCCACCAACTCCACATTCACAGGCAACTTCAGCGCCACAGCCGTTTTCAGATAGCCCTCAATGCAAAGGCTCTAGACGCAAATATTGGTGTGAGAGCTAATTCAATCAAGGAAACACTGCATGTTGGTGAAGGGCATATTGAAGAAGGATCAGCCGAGTGGTTCTTGTGGGAGAACAACTCCATTTGGCTCACTAACTTCACACACCATCAGGCTTCCAAGCAGTTCTCAAGGAAACTCAGTTTTCAGACTCTATGCTTAGTGCCCTTTGAGTGCATTATCTAGGAATGAACCTGGTAGAGCATCCCACACAAACGAATGCTCCACATGCGGGTTTCACATGCCACCAACTCCACATTCACAGGCAACTTCAGCGCCACAGCCGTTTTCAGATAGCCCTCAATGCAAAGGCTCTAGACGCAAATATTGGTGTGAGAGCTAATTCAATCAAGGAAACACTGCATGTTGGTGAAGGGCATATTGAAGAAGGATCAGTCGAGTGGTTCTTGTGGGAGAACAACTCCATTTGGCTCACTAACTTCACACACCATCAGGCTTCCAAGCAGCTCTCAAGGAAACTCAGTTTTCACACTCTATGCTTAGTGCCCTTTGAGTGCATTATCTAGGAATGAACCTGGAAGAGCATCCCACACAAATGAATGCTCCACATGCGGGTTTCACATGCCACCAACTGCACATTCACAGGCAACTTCAGCGCCACAGCCGTTTTCAGTTAGCCCTCAATGCAAAGGCTCTAGACGCAAATATTGGTGTGAGAGCTAATTCAATCAAGGAAACACTGCATGTTGGTGAAGGGCATATTGAAGAAGGATCAGCCGAGTGGTTCTTGTGGGAGAACAACTCCATTTGGCTCACTAACTTCACACACCATCAGGCTTCCAAGCAGCTCTCAAGGAAACTCAGTTTTCACACTCTATGCTTAGTGCCCTTTGAGTGCATTTTCTAGGAATGAACCTGGTAGAGCATCCCACACAAACGAATGCTCCACATGCGGGTTTCACATGCCACCAACTCCGCATTCACAGGCAACTTCAGCGCCACAGCCATTTTCAGATAGCCCTCAATGCAAAGGCTCTAGACGCAAATATTGGTGTGAGAGCTAATTCAATCAAGGGAACACTGCATGTTGGTGACGGGCATATTGAAGAAGGATCAGCCGAGTGGTTCTTGTGGGAGAACAACTCCATTTGGCTCACTAACTTCACACACCATCAGGCTTCCAAGCAGCTCTCAAGGAAACTCAGTTTTCACACCCTATGTATAGTGCCCTTTGTGTGCCTAGGACTGAAATGAAACTTGGCGAGTATCCCACACAAACGAATGCTCCACATGCGGCTTTCACATGCCACCAACTCCACATTCACAGGCAACTTCAGCGCCACAGCCGTTTGCAGATAGCTCTCAATGCAAAGGCTCTAGACGCAAATATTGGTGTGAGAGCTAATTCAATCAAGGAAACACTGCATGTTGGTGAAGGGCATATTGAAGAAGGATCAGCCGAGTGGTTCTTGTGGGACAACAACTCCATTTGGCTCACTAACTTCACACACCATCAGGCTTCCAAGCAGCTCTCAAGGAAACTCAGTTTTCACACTCTATGCTTAGTGCCCTTTGAGTGCATTATCTAGGAATGAACCTGGTAGAGCATCCCACACAAATGAATGCTCCACATGCGGGTTTCACATGCCACCAACTCCACATTCACAGGCAACTTCAGCGCCACAGCCGTTTTCAGATAGCCCTCAATGCAAAGGCTCTAGAGGCAAATATTTGTGTGAGAGCTAATTCAATCAAGGAAACACTGCATGTTGGTGAAGGGCATATTGAAGAAGGATCAGCCGAGTGGTTCTTGTGGGAGAACAACTCCATTTGGCTCACTAACTTCACACACCATCAGGCTTCCAAGCAGCTCTCAAGGAAACTCAGTTTTCACACTCTATGCTTAGTGCCCTTTGAGTGCATTATCTAGGAATGAACCTGGTAGAGCATCCCACACAAACGAATGCTCCACATGCGGGTTTCACATGCCACCAACTCCACATTCACAGGCAACTTCAGCGCCACAGCCGTTTTCAGTTAGCCCTCAATGCAAAGGCTCTAGACGCAAATATTGGTGTGAGAGTTAATTCAATCAAGGAAACACTGCATGTTGGTGAAGGGCATATTGAAGAAGGATCAGCCGAGTGGTTCTTGTGGGAGAACAACTCGATTTGGCTCACTAACTTCACACACCATCAGGCTTCCAAGCAGCTCTCAAGGAAACTCAGTTTTCACACCCTATGCTTAGTGCCCTTTGTGTGTCTAGGACTGAAATGAAACTTGGCGAGGATCCCACACAAATGAATGCTCCACATGCGGGTTTCACATGCCACCAACTCCACATTCTCAGGCAACTTCAGCGCCACAGCCGTTTTCAGATAGCCCTCAATGCAAAGGCTCTAGACGCAAATATTGGTGTGAGAGCTAATTCAATCAAGGAAACACTGCATGTTGGTGAAGGGCATATTGAAGAAGGATCAGCCGAGTGGTTCTTGTGGGAGAACAACTCCATTTGGCTCACTAACTTCACGCACCATCAGGCTTCCAAGCAGCTCTCAAGGAAACTCAGTTTTCACACTCTATGCTTAGTGCCCTTTGAGTGCATTATCTAGGAATGAACCTGGTAGAGCATCCCACACAAACGAATGCTCCACATGCGGGTTTCACATGCCACCAACTCCACATTCACAGGCAACTTCAGCGCCACAGCCGTTTTCAGATAGCCCTCAATGCAAAGGCTCTAGATGCAAATATTGGTGTGAGAGCTAATTCAATCAAGGAAACACTGCATGTTGGTGAAGGGCATATTGAAGAAGGATCAGCCGAGTGGTTCTTGTGGGAGAACAACTGCATTTGGCTCACTAACTTCACACACCATCAGGCTTCCAAGCAGCTCTCAAGGAAACTCAGTTTTCACACTATATGCTTAGTGCCCTTTGAGTGCATTATCTAGGAATGAACCTGGTAGAGCATCCCACACAAACGAATGCTCCACATGCGGGTTTCACATGCCACCAACTCCACATTCACAGGCAACTTCAGCGCCACAGCCATTTTCAGATAGCCCTCAATGCAAAGGCTCTAGACGCAAATATTGGTGTGAGAGCTAATTCAATCAAGGAAACACTGCATGTTGGTGAAGGGCATATTGAAGTAGGATCAGCCGAGTGGTTCTTGTGGGACAACAACTCCATTTGGCTCACTAACTTCACACACCATCAGGCTTCCAAGCAGTTCTCAAGGAAACTCAGTTTTCACACTCTATGCTTAGTGCCCTTTGAGTGCATTATCTAGGAATGAACCTGGTAGAGCATCCCACACAAACGAATGCTCCACATGCGGGTTTCACATGCCACCAACTCCACATTCACAGGCAACTTCAGCGCCACAGCCATTTTCAGATAGCCCTCAATGCAAAGGCTCTAGACGCAAATATTGGTGTGAGAGCTAATTCAATCAAGGAAACACTGCATGTTGGTGAAGGGCATATTGAAGAAGGATCAGCCGAGTGATTCTTGTGGGAGAACAACTCCATTTGGCTCACTAACTTCACACACCATCAGGCTTCCAAGCAGCTCTCAAGGAAACTCAGTTTTCACACTCTATGCTTAGTGCCCTTTGAGTGCAATATCTAGGAATGAACCTGGTAGAGCATCCCACACAAACGAATGCTCCACATGCGGGTTTCACATGCCACCAACTCCACATTCACAGGCAACTTCAGTGCCACAGCCGTTTTCAGATAGCCCTCAATGCAAAGGCTCTAGACGCAAATATTGGTGTGAGAGCTAATTCAATCAAGGAAACACTGCATGTTGGTGAAGGGTATATTGAAGAAGGATCAGCCGAGTGCTTCTTGTGGGAGAACAACTCCATTTGGCTCACTAACTTCACACACCATCAGGCTTCCAAGCAGCTCTCAAGGAAACTCAGTTTTCACACTCTACGCTTAGTGCCCTTTGAGTGCATTATCTAGGAATGAACCTGGTAGAGCATCCCACACAAACGAATGCTCCACATGCGGGTTTCACATGCCACCAACTCCACATTCACAGGCAACTTCAGCGCCACAGCCGTTTTCAGATAGCCCTCAATGCAAAGGCTCTAGACGCAAATATTGGTGTGAGAGCTAATTCAATCAAGGAAACACTGCATGTTGGTGAAGGGTATATTGAAGAAGGATCAGCCGAGTGGTTCTTGTGGAGAACAACTCCATTTGGCTCACTAACTTCACACACCATCAGGCTTCCAAGCAGCTCTCAAGGAAACTCAGTTTTCACACTCTATGCTTAGTGCCCTTTGAGTGCATTATCTAGGAATGAACCTGGTAGAGCATCCCACACAAACGAATGCTCCACATGCGGGTTTCACATGCCACCAACTCCACATTCACAGGCAACTTCAGCGCCACAGCCGTTTTCAGATAGCCCTCAATGCAAAGGCTCTAGACGCAAATATTGGTGTGAGAGCTCATTCAATCAAGGAAACACTGCATGTTGGTGAAGGGCATATTGAAGAAGGATCAGCCGAGTGGTTCTTGTGGGAGAACAACTCCATTTGGCTCACTAACTTCACACACCATCAGGCTTCCAAGCAGCTCTCAAGGAAACTCAGTTTTCCCACTCTATGCTTAGTGCCCTTTGAGTGCATTATCTAGGAATGAACCTGGTAGAGCATCCCACACAAACGAATGCTCCACATGCGGGTTTCACATGCCACCAACTCCACATTCACAGGCAACTTCAGCGCCACAGCCGTTTTCAGTTAGCCCTCAATGCAAAGGCTCTAGACGCAAATATTGGTGTGAGAGCTAATTCAATCAAGGAAACACTGCATGTTGGTGAAGGGCATATTGAAGAAGGATCAGCCGAGTGGTTCTTGTGGGAGAACAACTCCATTTGGCTCACTAACTTCACACACCATCAGGCTTCCAAGCAGCTCTCAAGGAAACTCAGTTTTCACACTCTATGCTTAGTGCCCTTTGAGTGCATTATCTAGGAATGAACCTGGTAGAGCATCCCACACAAACGAATGCTCCACATGCGGGTTTCACATGTCACCAACTCCACATTCACAGGCAACTTCAGCGCCACAGCCGTTTTCAGATAGCCCTCAATGCAAAGGCTCTAGACGCAAATATTGGTGTGAGAGCTAATTCAATCAAGGAAACACTGCATGTTGGTGAAGGGTATATTGAAGAAGGATCAGCCGAGTGGTTCTTGTGGGAGAACAACTCCATTTGGCTCACTAACTTCACACACCATCAGGCTTCCAAGCAGCTCTCAAGGAAACTCAGTTTTCACACTCTATGCTTAGTGCCCTTTGAGTGCATTATCTAGGAATGAACCTGGTAGAGCATCCCACACAAACGAATGCTCCACATGCGGGTTTCACATGCCACCAACTCCACATTCACAGGCAACTTCAGCGCCACAGCCGTTTTCAGTTAGCCCTCAATGCAAAGGCTCTAGACGCAAATATTGGTGTGAGAGCTAATTCAATCAAGGGAACACTGCATGTTGGTGAAGGGCATATTGAAGTAGGATCAGCCGAGTGGTTCTTGTGGGAGAACAACTCCATTTGGCTCACTAACTTCACACACCATCAGGCTTCCAAGCAGCTCTCAAGGAAACTCAGTTTTCACACTCTATGCTTAGTGCCCTTTGAGTGCATTATCTAGGAATGAACCTGGTAGAGCATCCCACACAAACGAATGCTCCACATGCGGGTTTCACATGCCACCAACTCCACATTCTCAGGCAACTTCAGCGCCACAGCCATTTTCAGATAGCCCTCCATGCAAAGGCTCTAGACGCAAATATTGGTGTGAGAGCTAATTCAATCAAGGAAACACTGCATGTTGGTGAAGGGCATATTGAAGAAGGATCAGCCGAGTGGTTCTTGTGGGAGAACAACTCCATTTGGCTCACTAACTTCACACACCATCAGGCTTCCAAGCAGCTCTCAAGGAAACTCAGTTTTCACACTCTATGCTTAGTGCCCTTTGAGTGCATTACCTAGGAAGGAATTGGTAGACATCCCACAAAAACGAATGCTCCACATGCGGGTTTCACATGCCAGCAACTCCACATTCACAGGCAACTTCAGCGCCACAGCCGTTTTCAGATAGCCCTCAATGCAAAGGCTCTAGACGCAAATATTGGTGTGAGAGCTAATTCAATCAAGGAAACACTGCATGTTGGTGAAGGGCATATTGAAGAAGGATCAGCCGAGTGGTTCTTGTGGGAGAACAACTCCATTTGGCTCACTAACTTCACACACCATCAGGCTTCCAAGCAGCTCTCAAGGAAACTCAGTTTTCACACCCTATGTATAGTGCCCTTTGTGTGCCTAGGACTGAAATGAAACTTGGCGAAGATCCCACACAAACGAATGCTCCACATGCGGCTTTCACATGCCACCAACTCCACATTCACAGGCAACTTCAGCGCCACAGCCGTTTTCAGATAGCCCTCAATGCAAAGGCTCTAGACGCAAATATTGGTGTGAGAGCTAATTCAATCAAGGAAACACTGCATGTTGGTGAAGGGCATATTGAAGAAGGATCAGCCGAGTGGTTCTTGTGGGAGAACAACTCCATTTGGCTCACTAACTTCACACACCATCAGGCTTCCAAGCAGCTCTCAAGGAAACTCAGTTTGCACACTCTATGCTTAGTGACCTTTGAGTTCATTATCTAGGAATGAACCTGGTAGAGCATCCCACACAAACGAATGCTCCACATGCGGGTTTCACATGCCACCAACTCCACATTCACAGGCAACTTCAGCGCCACAGCCATTTTCAGATAGCCCTCAATGCAAAGGCTCTAGACGCAAATATTGGTGTGAGAGCTAATTCAATCAAGGAAACACTGCATGTTGGTGAAGGGCATATTGAAGAAGGATCAGCCGAGTGGTTCTTGTGGGAGAACAACTCCATTTGGCTCACTAACTTCACACACCATCAGGCTTCCAAGCAGCTCTCAAGGAAACTCAGTTTTCACACCCTATGTATAGTGCCCTTTGTGTGCCTAGGACTGAAATGAAACTAGGCGAAGATCCCACACAAACGAATGCTCCACATGCGGCTTTCACATGCCACCAACTCCACATTCACAGGCAACTTCAGCGCCACAGCCGTTTTCAGATAGCCCTCAATGCAAAGGCTCTAGACGCAAATATTGGTGTGAGAGCTAATTCAATCAAGGAAACACTGCATGTTGGTGAAGGGCATATTGAAGAAGGATCAGCCGAGTTGTTCTTGTGGGAGAACAACTCCATTTGGCTCACTAACTTCACACACCATCAGGCTTCCAAGCAGCTCTCAAGGAAACTCAGTTTTCACACTCTATGCTTAGTGCCCTTTGAGTGCATTATCTAGGAATGAACCTGGTAGAACATCCCACACAAACGAATGCTCCACATGCGGGTTTCACATGCCACCAACTCCACATTCACAGGCAACTTCAGCGCCACAGCCGTTTTCAGATAGCCCTCAATGCAAAGGCTCTAGACGCAAATATTGGTGTGAGAGCTAATTCAATCAAGGAAACACTGCATGTTGGTGAAGGGCATATTGAAGAAGGATCAGTCGAGTGGTTCTTGTGGGAGAACAACTCCATTTGGCTCACTAACTTCACACACCATCAGGCTTCCAAGCAGCTCTCAAGGAAACTCAGTTTTCACACTCTATGCTTAGTGCCCTTTGAGTGCATTATCTAGGAATGACCCTGGTAGCGCATCCCACACAAACGAATGCTCCACATGCGGGTTTCACATGCCACCAACTCCACATTCACAGGCAACTTCAGCGCCACAGCCGTTTTCAGATAGCCCTCAATGCAAAGGCTCTAGACGCAAATATTGGTGTGAGAGCTAATTCAATCAAGGAAACACTGCATGTTGGTGAAGGGCATATTGAAGAAGGATCAGCCGAGTGGTTCTTGTGGGAGAACAACTCCATTTGGCTCACTAACTTCACACACCATCAGGCTTCCAAGCAGCTCTCAAGGAAACTCAGTTTTCACACTCTATGCTTAGTGCCCTTTGAGTGCATTATCTAGGAATGACCCTGGTAGCGCATCATACACAAACGAATGCTCCACATGCGGGTTTCACATGCCACCAACTCCACATTCACAGGCAACTTCAGCGCCACAGCCGTTTTCAGATAGCCCTCAATGCAAAGGCTCTAGACGCAAATATTGGTGTGAGAGCTAATTCAATCAAGGAAACACTGCATGTTGGTGAAGGGCATATTGAAGAAGGATCAGTCGAGTGGTTCTTGTGGGAGAACAACTCCATTTGGCTCACTAACTTCACACACCATCAGGCTTCCAAGCAGCTCTCAAGGAAACTCAGTTTTCACACTCTATGCTTAGTGCCCTTTGAGGGCATTATCTAGGAATGACCCTGGTAGCGCATCCCACACAAACGAATGCTCCACATGCGGGTTTCACATGCCACCAACTCCACATTCACAGGCAACTTCAGCGCCACAGCCGTTTTCAGATAGTTCTCAATGCAAAGGCTCTAGACGCAAATATTGGTGTGAGAGCTAATTCAATCAAGGAAACACTGCATGTTGGTGAAGGGCATATTGAAGAAGGATCAGCCGAGTGGATCTTGTGGGAGAACAACTCCATTTGGCTCACTAACTTCACACACCATCAGGCTTCCAAGCAGCTCTCAAGGAAACTCAGTTTTCACACTCTATGTATACTGCCCTTTGAGTGCATTATCTAGGAATGAACCTGGTAGAGCATCCCACACAAACGAATGCTCCACATGCGGGTTTCACATGCCAGCAACTCTACATTCACAGGCAACTTCAGCGCCACAGCCGTTTTCAAATAGCCCTCAATGCAAAGGCTCTAGACGCAAATATTGGTGTGAGAGCTAATTCAATCAAGGAAACACTGCATGTTGGTGAAGGGAATATTGAAGAAGGATCAGCCGAGTGGTTCTCGTGGGAGAACAACTCCATTTGGCTCACTAACTTCACACACCATCAGGCTTCCAAGCAGCTCTCAAGGAAACTCAGTTTTCACACTCTATGCTTAGTGCCCTTTGAGTGCATTATCTAGGAAGGACCCTGGTAGCGCATCCCACACAAACGAATGCTCCACATGCGGGTTTCACATGCCACCAACTCCACATTCTCAGGCAACTTCAGCGCCACAGCCGTTTTCAGATAGTTCTCAATGCAAAGGCTCTAGACGCAAATATTGGTGTGAGAGCTAATTCAATCAAGGAAACACTGCATGTTGGTGAAGGGCATATTGAAGAAGGATCAGCCGAGTGGTTCTTGTGGGAGAACAACTCCATTTGGCTCACTAACTTCACACACCATCAGGCTTCCAAGCAGCTCTCAAGGAAACTCAGTTTTCACACTCTATGCTTAGTGACCTTTGAGTGCATTATCTAGGAATGAACCTGGTAGAGCATACCACACAAACGAATGCTCCACATGCGGGTTTCACATGCCACCAACTCCACATTCACAGGCAACTTCAGCGCCACAGCCGTTTTCAGATAGCCCTCAATGCAAAGGCTCTAGACGCAAATATTGGTGTGAGAGCTAATTCAATCAAGGAAACACTGCATGTTGGTGAAGGGCATATTGAAGAAGGATCAGCCGAGTGGTTCTTGTGGGAGAACAACTCCATTTGGCTCACTAACTTCACACACCATCAGGCTTCCAAGCAGCTCTCAAGGAAACTCAGTTTTCACACCCTATGTATAGTGCCCTTTGTGTGCCTAGGACTGAAATGAAACTTGGCGAAGATCCCACACAAACGAATGCTCCACATGCGGCTTTCACATGCCACCAACTCCACATTCACAGGCAACTTCAGCGCCACAGCCGTTTTCAGATAGCCCTCAATGCAAAGGCTCTAGACGCAAATATTGGTGTGAGAGCTAATTCAATCAAGGAAACACTGCATGTTGGTGAAGGGCATATTGAATAAGAATCAGTCGAGTGGTTCTTGTGGGAGAACAACTCCATTTGGCTCACTAACTTCACACACCATCAGGCTTCCAAGCAGCTCTCAAGGAAACTCAGTTTTCACACTCTATGCTTAGTGCCCTTTGAGTGCATTATCTAGGAATGACCCTGGTAGCGCATCCCACACAAACGAATGCTCCACATGCGGCTTTCACATGCCACCAACTCCACATTCACAGGCAACTTCAGCGCCACAGCCGTTTTCAGATAGTTCTCAATGCAAAGGCTCTAGACGCAAATATTGGTGTGAGAGCTAATTCAATCAAGGAAACACTGCATGTTGGTGAAGGGCATATTGAAGAAGGATCAGCCGAGTGGATCTTGTGGGAGAACAACTCCATTTGGCTCACTAACTTCACACACCATCAGGCTTCCAAGCAGCTCTCAAGGAAACTCAGTTTTCACACTCTATGCTTAGTGACCTTTGAGTGCATTATGTAGGAATGAACCTGGTAGAGCATCCCACACAAACGAATGCTCCACATGCGGGTTTCACATGCCACCAACTCCACATTCACAGGCAACTTCAGCGCCACAGCCGTTTTCAGATAGCCCTCAATGCAAAGGCTCTAGACGCAAATATTGGTGTGAGAGCTAATTCAATCAAGGAAACACTGCATGTTGGTGAAGGGCATATTGAAGAAGGATCAGCCGAGTGGTTCTTCTGGGAGAACAACTCCATTTGGCTCACTAACTTCACACACCATCAGGCTTCCAAGCAGCTCTCAACGAAACTCAGTTTTCACACTCTATGCTTAGTGCCCTTTGAGTGCATTATCTAGGAATGAAATGAACCTGGTAGAGCATCCCACACAAACGAATGCTCCACATGCGGGTTTCACATGCCACCAACTCCACATTCACAGGCAACTTCAGCGCCACAGCCGTTTTCAGATAGCCCTCAATGCAAAGGCTCTAGACGCAAATATTGGTGTGAGAGCTAATTCAATCAAGGAAACACTGCATGTTGGTGAAGGGCATATTGAAGAAGGATCAGTCGAGTGGTTCTTGTGGGAGAACAACTCCATTTGGCTCACTAACTTCACACACCATCAGGCTTCCAAGCAGCTCTCAAGGAAACTCAGTTTTCACACTCTATGCTTAGTGCCCTTTGAGTGCATTATCTAGGAATGACCCTGGTAGCGCATCCCACACAAACGAATGCTCCACATGCGTGTTTCACATGCCACCAACTCCACATTCACAGGCAACTTCAGCGCCACAGCCGTTTTCAGATAGCCCTCAATGCAAAGGCTCTAGACGCAAATATTGGTGTGAGAGCTAATTCAATCAAGGAAACACTGCATGTTGGTGAAGGGCATATTGAATAAGGATCAGTCGAGTGGTTCTTGTGGGAGAACAACTCCATTTGGCTCACTAACTTCACACACCATCAGGCTTCCAAGCAGCTCTCAAGGAAACTCAGTTTTCACACTCTATGCTTAGTGCCCTTTGAGTGCATTATCTAGGAATGACCCTGGTAGCGCATCCCACACAAACGAATGCTCCACATGCGGGTTTCACATGCCACCAACTCCACATTCACAGGCAACTTCAGCGCCACAGCCGTTTTCAGATAGTTCTCAATGCAAAGGCTCTAGACGCAAATATTGGTGTGAGAGCTAATTCAATCAAGGAAACACTGCATGTTGGTGAAGGGCATATTGAAGAAGGATCAGCCGAGTGGATCTTGTGGGAGAACAACTCCATTTGGCTCACTAACTTCACACACCATCAGGCTTCCAAGCAGCTCTCAAGGAAACTCAGTTTTCACACTCTATGCTTAGTGCCCTTTGAGTGCATTATCTAGGAATGAACCTGGTAGAGCATCCCACACAAACGAATGCTCCACATGCGGGTTTCACCTGCCAGCAACTCCACATTCACAGGCAACTTCAGCGCCACAGCCGTTTTCAGATAGCCCTCAATGCAAAGGCTCTAGACGCAAATATTGGTGTGAGAGCTAATTCAATCAAGGAAACACTGCATGTTGGTGAAGGGCATATTGAAGAAGGATCAGCCGAGTGGTTCTTGTGGGAGAACAACTCCATTTGGCTCACTTACTTCACACACCATCAGGCTTCCAAGCAGCTCTCAAGGAAACTCAGTTTTCACACTCTATGCTTAGTGCCCTTTGTGCGCCTAGGACAGAAATGAAGCTTGGTGAGGATCCCACACAAACGAATGCTCCACATGCGGGTTTCACATGCCACCAACTCCACATTCACAGGCAACTTCAGCGCCACAGCCGTTTTCAGATAGCCCTCAATGCAAAGGCTCTAGACGCAAATATTGGTGTGAGAGCTAATTCAATCAAGGAAACACTGCATGTTGGTGAAGGGCATATTGAAGAAGGATCAGCCGAGTGGTTCTTGTGGGAGAACAACTCCATTTGGCTCACTAACTTCACACACCATCAGACTTCCGAGTAGCTCTCAAGGAAACTCAGTTTTCACACTCTATGCTTAGTGCCCTTTGAGTGCATTATCTAGGAATGAACCTGGTAGAGCATCCCACACAAACGAATGCTCCACATGCGGGTTTCACATGCCACCAACTCCACATTCACAGGCAACTTCAGTGTCACAGCCGTTTTCAGATAGCCCTCAATGCAAAGGCTCTAGACGCAAATATTGGTATGAGAGCTAATTCAATCAAGGAAACACTGCATGTTGGTGAAGGGCATATTGAAGAAGGATCAGCCTAGTGGTTCTTGTGGGAGAACAACTCCATTTGGCTCACTAACTTCACACACCATCAGGCTTCCAAGCAGCTCTCAAGGAAACTCAGTTTTCACACTCTATGCTTAGTGCCCTTTGAGTGCATTATCTAGGAATGAACCTGGTAGAGCATCCCACACAAACGAATGCTCCACATGCGGGTTTCACATGCCACCAACTCCACATTCACAGGCACCTTCAGCGCCACAGCCGTTTTCAGATAGCCCTCAATGCAAAGGCTCTAGACGCAAATATTGGTGTGAGAGCTAATTCAATCAAGGGAACACTGCATGTTGGTGAACGGCATATGGAAGAAGGATCAGCCGAGTGGTTCTTGTGGGAGAACAACTCCATTTGGCTCACTAACTTCACACACCATCAGGCTTCCAAGCAGCTCTCAAGGAAACTCAGTTTTCACACTCTATGATTAGTGCCCTTTGTATGGCTAGGACTGAAATGAACCTGGTAGAGCATCCCACACAAACGAATGCTCCACATGCGGGTTTCACATGCCAACAACTCCACATTCACAGGCAACTTCAGTGCCACATCGTTTTCAGATAGCCCTCAATGCAAAGGCTCTAGACGCAAATATTGGTGTGAGAGCTAATTCAATCAAGGAAACACTGCATGTTGGTGAAGGGCATATTGAAGAAGGATCAGCCGAGTGGTTCTTGTGGGAGAACAACTCCATTTGGCTCACTAACTTCACACACCATCAGGCTTCCAAGCAGCTCTCAAGGAAACTCAGTTTTCACACTCTATGCTTAGTGCCCTTTGAGTGCATTATCTAGGAATGACCCTGGTAGCGCATCCCACACAAACGAATGCTCCACATGCGGGTTTCACATGCCACCAACTCCACATTCACAGGCAACTTCAGCGCCACAGCCGTTTTCAGATAGTTCTCAATGCAAAGGCTCTAGACGCAAATATTGGTGTGAGAGCTAATTCAATCAAGGAAACACTGCATGTTGGTGAAGGGCATATTGAAGAAGGATCAGCCGAGTGGATCTTGTGGGAGAACAACTCCATTTGGCTCACTAACTTCACACACCATCAGGCTTCCAAGCAGCTCTCAAGGAAACTCAGTTTTCACACTCTATGCTTAGTGCCCTTTGAGTGCATTATCTAGGAATGAACCTGGTAGAGCATCCCACACAAACGAATGCTCCACATGCGGGTTTCACCTGCCAGCAACTCCACATTCACAGGCAACTTCAGCGCCACAGCCGTTTTCAGATAGCCCTCAATGCAAAGGCTCTAGACGCAAATATTGGTGTGAGAGCTAATTCAATCAAGGAAACACTGCATGTTGGTGAAGGGCATATTGAAGAAGGATCAGCCGAGTGGTTCTTGTGGGAGAACAACTCCATTTGGCTCACTTACTTCACACACCATCAGGCTTCCAAGCAGCTCTCAAGGAAACTCAGTTTTCACACTCTATGCTTAGTGCCCTTTGTGCGCCTAGGACAGAAATGAAGCTTGGTGAGGATCCCACACAAACGAATGCTCCACATGCGGGTTTCACATGCCACCAACTCCACATTCACAGGCAACTTCAGCGCCACAGCCGTTTTCAGATAGCCCTCAATGCAAAGGCTCTAGACGCAAATATTGGTGTGAGAGCTAATTCAATCAAGGAAACACTGCATGTTGGTGAAGGGCATATTGAAGAAGGATCAGCCGAGTGGTTCTTGTGGGAGAACAACTCCATTTGGCTCACTAACTTCACACACCATCAGACTTCCGAGTAGCTCTCAAGGAAACTCAGTTTTCACACTCTATGCTTAGTGCCCTTTGAGTGCATTATCTAGGAATGAACCTGGTAGAGCATCCCACACAAACGAATGCTCCACATGCGGGTTTCACATGCCACCAACTCCACATTCACAGGCAACTTCAGTGCCACAGCCGTTTTCAGATAGCCCTCAATGCAAAGGCTCTAGACGCAAATATTGGTGTGAGAGCTAATTCAATCAAGGAAACACTGCATGTTGGTGAAGGGCATATTGAAGAAGGATCAGCCGAGTGGTTCTTGTGGGAGAACAACTCCATTTGGCTCACTAACTTCACACACCATCAGACTTCCGAGTAGCTCTCAAGGAAACTCAGTTTTCACACTCTATGCTTAGTGCCCTTTGAGTGCATTATCTAGGAATGAACCTGGTAGAGCATCCCACACAAACGAATGCTCCACATGCGGGTTTCACATGCCAACAACTCCACATTCACAGGCAACTTCAGTGCCACATCATTTTCAGATAGCCCTCAATGCAAAGGCTCTAGACGCAAATATTGGTGTGAGAGTTAATTCAATCAAGGAAACACTGCATGTTGGTGAAGGGCATATTGAAGAAGGATCAGCCGAGTGGTTCTTGTGGGAGAACAACTCCATTTGGCTCACTAACTTCACACACCATCAGGCTTCCAAGCAGCTCTCAAGGAAACTCAGTTTTCACACTCTATGCTTAGTGCCCTTTGAGTGCATTATCTAGGAATGAACCTGGTAGAGCATCCCACACAAACGAATGCTCCACATGCGGGTTTCACATGCCACCAACTCCACATTCACAGGCAACTTCAGCGCCACAGCCATATTCAGATAGCTCTCAATGCAAAGGCTCTAGACGCAAATATTGGTGTCAGAGCTAATTCAATCAAGGGAACGCTGCATGTTTGTGAAGGGCATATTGAAGAAGGATCAGCCGAGTGGTTCTTGTGGGACAACAACTCCATTTGGCTCACTAACTTCACACACCATCAGGCTTCCAAGCAGCTCTCAAGGAAACTCAGTTTTCACACTCTATGCTTAGTGCTCTTTGAGTGCATTATCTAGGAATGAACCTGGTAGAGCATCCGACACAAACGAATGCTCCACATGCGGGTTTCACATGCCACCAACTCCACATTCACAGGCAACTTCAGCGCCACAGCCGTTTTCAGATAGCCCTCAATGCAAAGGCTCTAGACGCAAATATTGGTATGAGAGCTAATTCAATCAAGGAAACACTGCATGTTGGTGAAGGGCATATTGAAGAAGGATCAGCCTAGTGGTTCTTGTGGGAGAACAACTCCATTTGGCTCACTAACTTCACACACCATCAGGCTTCCAAGCAGCTCTCAAGGAAACTCAGTTTTCACACTCTATGCTTAGTGCCCTTTGAGTGCATTATCTAGGAATGAACCTGGTAGAGCATCCCACACAAACGAATGCTCCACATGCGGGTTTCACATGCCACCAACTCCACATTCACAGACACCTTCAGCGCCACAGCCGTTTTCAGATAGCCCTCAATGCAAAGGCTCTAGACGCAAATATTGGTGTGAGAGCTAATTCAATCAAGGGAACACTGCATGTTGGTGAACGGCATATGGAAGAAGGATCAGCCGAGTGGTTCTTGTGGGAGAACAACTCCATTTGGCTCACTAACTTCACACACCATCAGGCTTCCAAGCAGCTCTCAAGGAAACTCAGTTTTCACACTCTATGATTAGTGCCCTTTGTATGGCTAGGACTGAAATGAACCTGGTAGAGCATCCCACACAAACGAATGCTCCACATGCGGGTTTCACATGCCAACAACTCCACATTCACAGGCAACTTCAGTGCCACATCGTTTTCAGATAGCCCTCAATGCAAAGGCTCTAGACGCAAATATTGGTGTGAGAGCTAATTCAATCAAGGGAACACTGCATGTTTTGAAGGGCATATTGAAGAAGGATCAGCCGAGTGGTTCTTGTGGGAGAACAACTCCATTTGGCTCACTAACTTCACACACCATCAGGCTTCCAAGCAGCTCTCAAGGAAACTCAGTTTTCACACTCTATGCTTAGTGCCCTTTGAGTGCATTATCTAGGAATGAACCTGGTAGAGCATCCCACAGAAACGAATGCTCCACATGCGGGTTTCACATGCCACCAACTCCACATTCACAGGCACCTTCAGCGCCACAGCCGTTTTCAATAGCCCTCAATGCAAAGGCTCTAGACGCAAATATTGGTGTCAGAGCTAATTCAATCAAGGGAACGCTGCATGTTTGTGAAGGGCATATTGAAGAAGGATCAGCCGAGTGGTTCTTGTGGGACAACAACTCCATTTGGCTCACTAACTTCACACACCATCAGGCTTCCAAGCAGCTCTCAAGGAAACTCAGTTTTCACACTCTATGCTTAGTGCTCTTTGAGTGCATTATCTAGGAATGAACCTGGTAGAGCATCCGACACAAACGAATGCTCCACATGCGGGTTTCACATGCCACCAACTCCACATTCACAGGCAACTTCAGCGCCACAGCCGTTTTCAGATAGCCCTCAATGCAAAGGCTCTAGACGCAAATATTGGTATGAGAGCTAATTCAATCAAGGAAACACTGCATGTTGGTGAAGGGCATATTGAAGAAGGATCAGCCTAGTGGTTCTTGTGGGAGAACAACTCCATTTGGCTCACTAACTTCACACACCATCAGGCTTCCAAGCAGCTCTCAAGGAAACTCAGTTTTCACACTCTATGCTTAGTGCCCTTTGAGTGCATTATCTAGGAATGAACCTGGTAGAGCATCCCACACAAACGAATGCTCCACATGCGGGTTTCACATGCCACCAACTCCACATTCACAGGCAACTTCAGCGCCACAGCCGTTTTCAGATAGCCCTCAATGCAAAGGCTCTAGACGCAAATATTGGTGTGAGAGCTAATTCAATCAAGGGAACACTGCATGTTGGTGAACGGCATATGGAAGAAGGATCAGCCGAGTGGTTCTTGTGGGAGAACAACTCCATTTGGCTCACTAACTTCACACACCATCAGGCTTCCAAGCAGCTCTCAAGGAAACTCAGTTTTCACACTCTATGATTAGTGCCCTTTGTATGGATAGGACTGAAATGAACCTGGTAGAGCATCCCACACAAACGAATGCTCCACATGCGGGTTTCACATGCCACCAACTCCACATTCACAGGCAACTTCAGCGCCACAGCCGTTTTCAGATAGCCCTCAATGCAAAGGCTCTAGACGCAAATATTGGTGTGAGAGCTAATTCAATCAAGGAAACACTGCATGGTGGTGAAGGGCATATTGAAGAAGGATCAGCCGAGTGGTTCTTGTGGGAGAACAACTCCATTTGGCTCACTAACTTCACACACCATCAGGCTTCCAAGCAGCTCTCAAGGAAACTCAGTTTTCACACTCTATGCTTAGTGCTCTTTGTGTGCCTAGCACTGAAAAGAAGCTTGGTAAGCATCCAACGCAAACGAATGCTCCACATGCGGGTTTCACATGCCACCAACTCCACATTCACAGGCAACTTCAGCGCCACAGCCATTTTCAGATAGCCCTCAATGCAAAGGCTCTAGACGCAAATATTGGTGTGAGAGCTAATTCAATCAAGGAAACACTGCATGTTGGTGAAGGGCATATTGAAGAAGGATCAGCCGAGTGGTTCTTGTGGGAGAACAACTCCATTTGGCTCACTAACTTCACACACCATCAGGCTTCCAAGCAGCTCTCAAGGAAACTCAGTTTTCACACTCTATGCTTAGTGCCCTTGTGTGCCTAGGACTGAAATGAAGCTTGGAGAGCATCCCACACAAACGAATGCTTCACATGCGGGTTTCACATGCCACCAACTCCACATTCACAGGCAACTTCAGCGCCACAGCCGTTTTCAGATAGCCCTCAATGCAAAGGCTCTAGACGCAAATATTGGTGTGAGAGCTAATTCAATCAAGGAAACACTGCATGTTGGTGAAGGGCATATTGAAGAAGGATCAGCCGAGTGGTTCTTGTGGGAGAACAACTCCATTTGGCTCAATAACTTCACACACCATCAGGCTTCCAAGCAGCTCTCAAGGAAACTCAGTTTTCACACTCTATGTTTAGTGCCCTTTGAATGCATTATCTAGGAATGAACCTGGTAGAGCATCCCACACAAACGAATGCTCCACATGCGGGTTTCACATGCCACCAACTCCACATTTACAGGCAACTTCAGCGCCACAGCCGTTTTCAGATAGCCCTCAATGCAAAGGCTCTAGACGCAAATATTGGTGTGAGAGCTAATTCAATCAAGGAAACACTGCATGTTGGTGAAGGGCATATTGAAGAAGGATCAGCAAAGTGGATTCTGTGGGAGAACAACTCCATTTGGCTCACTAACTTCACACACCATCAGGCTTCCAAGCAGCTCTCAAGGAAACTCAGTTTTCACACTCTATGCTTAGTGCCCTTTGAGTGCATTATCTAGGAATGAACCTGGTAGAGCATCCCACACAAACGAATGCTCCACATGCGGCTTTCACATGCCACCAACTCCACATTCACAGGCACCTTCAGCGCCACAGCCGTTTTCAGATAGCCCTCAATGCAAAGGCTCTAGACGCAAATATTGGTGTGAGAGCTAATTCAATCAAGGAAACACTGCATGTTGGTGAAGGGCATATTGAAGAAGGATCAGCCGAGTGGTTCTTGTGGGAGAACAACTCCATTTGGCTCACTAACTTCACACACCATCAGGCTTCCAAGCAGCTCTCAAGGAAACTCAGTTTTCACACTCTATGCTTAGTGCCCTTTGTGCGCCTAGGACAGAAATGAAGCTTGGTGAGGATCCCACACAAACGAATGCTCCACATGCGGGTTTCACATGCCACCAACTCCACATTCACAGGCAACTTCAGCGCCACAGTCGTTTTCAGATAGCCCTCAATGCAAAGGCTCTAGACGCAAATATTGGTGTGAGAGTTAATTCAATCAAGGAAACACTGCATGTTGGTGAAGGGCATATTGAAGAAGGATCAGCCCAGTGGTTCTTGTGGGAGAACAACTCCATTTGGCTCACTAACTTCACACACCATCAGACTTCCGAGTAGCTCTCAAGGAAACTCAGTTTTCACACTCTATGCTTAGTGCCCTTTGAGTGCATTATCTAGGAATGAACCTGGTAGAGCATCCCACACAAACGAATGCTCCACATGCGGGTTTCACATGCCACCAACTCCACATTCACAGGCAACTTCAGCGCCACAGCCATTTTCAGATAGCCCTCAATGCAAAGGCTCTAGACGCAAATATTGGTGTGAGAGCTAATTCAATCAAGGGAACACTGCATGTTGGTGAACGGCATATGGAAGAAGGATCAGCCGAGTGGTTCTTGTGGGAGAACAACTCCATTTGGCTCACTAACTTCACACACCATCAGGCTTCCAAGCAGCTCTCAAGGAAACTCAGTTTTCACACTCTATGATTAGTGCCCTTTGTATGGCTAGGACTGAAATGAACCTGGTAGAGCATCCCACACAAACGAATGCTCCACATGCGGGTTTCACATGCCACCAACTCCACATTCACAGGCAACTTCAGCGCTACAGCCATATTCAGATAGCTCTCAATGCAAAGGATCTAGACGCAAATATTGGTGTGAGAGCTAATTCAATCAAGGAAACACTGCATGTTGGTGAAGGGCATATTGAAGAAGGATCAGCCGAGTGGTTCTTGTGGGAGAACAACTCCATTTGGCTCACTAACTTCACACACCATCAGGCTTCCGAGTGGCTCTCAAGGAAACTCAGTTTTCACACTCTATGCTTAGTGCCCTTTGAGTGCATTATCTAGGAATGAACCTGGTAGAGCATCCCACACAAACGAATGCTCCACATGCGGGTTTCACATGCCACCAACTCCACATTCACAGGCAACTTCAGCGCCACAGCCGTTTTCAGATAGCCCTCAATGCAAAGGCTCTAGACGCAAATATTGGTGTGAGAGCTAATTCAATCAAGGAAACACTGCATGTTGGTGAAGGGCATATTGAAGAAGGATCAGCCGAGTGGTTCTTGTGGGAGAACAACTCCATTTGGCTCACTAACTTCACACACCATCAGGCTTCCAAGCAGCTCTCAAGGAAACTCAGTTTTCACACTCTATGCTTAGTGCTCTTTGTGTGCCTAGCACTGAAAAGAAGCTTGGTAAGCATCCAACACAAACGAATGCTCCACATGCGGGTTTCACATGCCACCAACTCCACATTCACAGGCAACTTCAGCGCCACAGCCATTTTCAAATAGCCCTCAATGCAAAGGCTCTAGACGCAAATATTGGTGTGAGAGCTAATTCAATCAAGGAAACACTGCATGTTGGTGAAGGGCATATTGAAGAAGGATCAGCCGAGTGGTTCTTGTGGGAGAACAACTCCATTTGGCTCACTAACTTCACACACCATCAGGCTTCCAAGCAGCTCTCAAGGAAACTCAGTTTTCACACTCTATGCTTAGTGCCCTTTGTGTGCCTAGGACTGAAATGAAGCTTGGAGAGCATCCCACACAAACGAATGCTTCACATGCGGGTTTCACATGCCACCAACTCCACATTCACAGGCAACTTCAGTGCCACAGCCGTTTTCAGATAGCCCTCCATGCAAAGGCTCTAGACGCAAATATTGGTGTGAGAGCTAATTCAATCAAGGAAACACTGCATGTTGGTGAAGGGCATATTGAAGAAGGATCAGCCGAGTGGTTCTTGTGGGAGAACAACTCCATTTGGCTCAATAACTTCACACACCATCAGGCTTCCAAGCAGCTCTCAAGGAAACTCAGTTTTCACACTCTATGTTTAGTGCCCTTTGAATGCATTATCTAGGAATGAACCTGGTAGAGCATCCCACACAAACGAATGCTCCACATGCGGGTTTCACATGCCACCAACTCCACATTCACAGGCAACTTCAGCGCCACAGCCGTTTTCAGATAGCCCTCAATGCAAAGGCTCTAGACGCAAATATTGGTGTGAGAGCTAATTCAATCAAGGAAACACTGCATGTTGGTGAAGGGCATATTGAAGAAGGATCAGCAAAGTGGATTCTGTGGGAGAACAACTCCATTTGGCTCACTAACTTCACACACCAGCAGGCTTCCAAGCAGCTCTCAAGGAAACTCAGTTTTCACACTCTATGCTTAGTGCCCTTTGAGTGCATTATCTAGGAATGAACCTGGTAGAGCATCCCACACAAACGAATGCTCCACATGCGGCTTTCACATGCCACCAACTCCACATTCACAGGCACCTTCAGCGCCACAGCCGTTTTCAGATAGCCCTCAATGCAAAGGCTCTAGACGCAAATATTGGTGTGAGAGCTAATTCAATCAAGGAAACACTGCATGTTGGTGAAGGGCATATTGAAGAAGGATCAGCCGAGTGGTTCTTGTGGGAGAACAACTCCATTTGGCTCACTAACTTCACACACCATCAGGCTTCCAAGCAGCTCTCAAGGAAACTCAGTTTTCACACTCTATGCTTAGTGCCCTTTGTGCGCCTAGGACAGAAATGAAGCTTGGTGAGGATCCCACACAAACGAATGCTCCACATGCGGGTTTCACATGCCACCAACTCCACATTCACAGGCAACTTCAGCGCCACAGTCGTTTTCAGATAGCCCTCAATGCAAAGGCTCTAGACGCAAATATTGGTGTGAGACCTAATTCAATCAAGGAAACACTGCATGTTGG
The DNA here is from genome assembly GCF_030435755.1 of Ochotona princeps. Taxonomy (NCBI): domain Eukaryota; kingdom Metazoa; phylum Chordata; class Mammalia; order Lagomorpha; family Ochotonidae; genus Ochotona; species Ochotona princeps. The sequence continues at coordinate 114,455 of NW_026700053.1, forward strand.
TGAAGGGCATATTGAAGAAGGATCAGCCGAGTGGTTCTTGTGGGAGAACAACTCCATTTGGCTCACTAACTTCACACACCATCAGACTTCCGAGTAGCTCTCAAGGAAACTCAGTTTTCACACTCTATGCTTAGTGCCCTTTGAGTGCATTATCTAGGAATGAACCTGGTAGAGCATCCCACACAAACGAATGCTCCACATGCGGGTTTCACATGCCACCAACTCCACATTCACAGGCAACTTCAGCGCCACAGCCGTTTTCAGATAGCCCTCAATGCAAAGGCTCTAGACGCAAATATTGGTGTGAGAGCTAATTCAATCAAGGGAACACTGCATGTTGGTGAACGGCATATGGAAGAAGGATCAGCCGAGTGGTTCTTGTGGGAGAACAACTCCATTTGGCTCACTAACTTCACACACCATCAGGCTTCCAAGCAGCTCTCAAGGAAACTCAGTTTTCACACTCTATGATTAGTGCCCTTTGTATGGCTAGGACTGAAATGAACCTGGTAGAGCATCCCACACAAACGAATGCTCCACATGCGGGTTTCACATGCCACCAACTCCACATTCACAGGCAACTTCAGCGCCACAGCCATATTCAGATAGCTCTCAATGCAAAGGATCTAGACGCAAATATTGGTGTGAGAGCTAATTCAATCAAGGAAACACTGCATGTTGGTGAAGGGCATATTGAAGAAGGATCAGCCGAGTGGTTCTTGTGGGAGAACAACTCCATTTGGCTCACTAACTTCACACACCATCAGGCTTCCGAGTGGCTCTCAAGGAAACTCAGTTTTCACACTCTATGCTTAGTGCCCTTTGAGTGCATTACCTAGGAATGAACCTGGTAGAGCATCCCACACAAACGAATGCTCCACATGCGGGTTTCACATGCCACCAACTCCACATTCACAGGCAACTTCAGCGCCACAGCCGTTTTCAGATAGCCCTCAATGCAAAGGCTCTAGACGCAAATATTGGTGTGAGAGCTAATTCAATCAAGGAAACACTGCATGGTGGTGAAGGGCATATTGAAGAAGGATCAGCCGAGTGGTTCTTGTGGGAGAACAACTCCATTTGGCTCACTAACTTCACACACCATCAGGCTTCCAAGCAGCTCTCAAGGAAACTCAGTTTTCACACTCTATGCTTAGTGCTCTTTGTGTGCCTAGCACTGAAAAGAAGCTTGGTAAGCATCCAACACAAACGAATGCTCCACATGCGGGTTTCACATGCCACCAACTCCACATTCACAGGCAACTTCAGCGCCACAGCCATTTTCAGATAGCCCTCAATGCAAAGGCTCTAGACGCAAATATTGGTGTGAGAGCTAATTCAATCAAGGAACACTGCATGTTGGTGAAGGGCATATTGAAGAAGGATTAGCCGAGTGGTTTCTTGTGGGAGAACAACTCCATTGGGCTCACTAACTTCACACACCATCAGGCTTCCAAGCAGCTCTCAAGGAAACTCAGTTTTCACACTCTATGCTTAGTGCCCTTTGTGTGCCTAGGACTGAAATGAAGCTTGGAGAGCATCCCACACAAAAGAATGCTTCACATGCGGGTTTCACATGCCACCAACTCCACATTCACAGGCAACTTCAGTGCCACAGCCGTTTTCAGATAGCCCTCAATGCAAAGGCTCTAGACGCAAATATTGGTGTGAGAGCTAATTCAATCAAGGAAACACTGCATGTTGGGTGAAGGGCATATTGAAGAAGGATCAGCCTAGTGGTTCTTGTGGGGGAGAACAACTCCAGTTTGGCTCACTAACTTCACACACCATCAGGCTTCCAAGCAGCTCTCAAGGAAACTCAGTTTTCACACTCTATGCTTAGTGCCCTTGTGTGCCTAGGACAGAAATGAAGCTTGGTGAGGATCCCACACAAACGAATGCTCCACATGCGGGTTTCACATGCCACCAACTCCACATTCACAGGCTACTTCAGCGCCACAGCCGTTTTCAGATAGCCCTCAATGCAAAGGCTCTAGACGCAAATATTGGTGTGAGAGCTAATTCAATCAAGGAAACACTGCATGTTGGTGAAGGGCATATTGAAGAAGGATCAGCCGAGTGGTTCTTGTGGGAGAACAACTCCATTTGGCTCACTAACCTTCACACACCATCAGACTTCCGAGTAGCTCTCAAGGAAACTCAGTTTTCACACTCTATGCTTAGTGCCCTTTGAGTGCATTATCTAGGAATGAAACCTGGGTAGAGCATCCCACACAAACGAATGCTCCACATGCGGGTTTCACATGCCACCAACTCCACATTCACAGGCAACTTCAAGTGCCACAGCCGTTTTCAGATAGCCCTCAATGCAAAGGCTCTAGACGCAAATATTGGTGTGAGAGCTAATTCAATCAAGGAAACACTGCATGTTGGTGAAAGGCATATTGAAGAAGGATCAGCCGAGTGGGTTCTTGTGGGAGAACAACTCCATTTGGCTCACTAACTTCACACACCATCAGACTTCCAAGCAGCTCTCAAGGAAACTCAGTTTTCACACTCTATGCTTAGTGCCCTTTGAATGCATTATCTAGGAATGAACCTGGTAGAGCATCCCACACAAACGAATGCTCCACATGCGGGTTTCACATGCCAACAACTCCACATTCACAGGCAACTTCAGTGCCACATCGTTTTCAGATAGCCCTCAATGCAAAGGCTCTAGATGCAAATATTGGTGTGAGAGTTAATTCAATCAAGGAAACACTGCATGTTGGTGAAGGGCATATTGAAGAAGGATCAGCCGAGTGGTTCTTGTGGGAGAACAACTCCATTTGGCTCACTAACTTCACACACCATCAGGCTTCCAAGCAGCTCTCAAGGAAACTCAGTTTTCACACTCTATGCTTAGTGCCCTTTGAGTGCTTTATCTAGGAATTGAACCTGGGAGAGAATCCCACACAAACGAATGCTCCACATGCGGGTTTCACATGCCACCAACTCCACATTCACACGGCACCTTCAGCGCACACAGCCGTTTCAATAGCCCTCAATGCAAAAGGCTCTAGACGCAAATATTGGTGTCAGAGCTAATATCAATCACGGGAACGCTGCATGTTTGTGAAGGGCATATTGAAGAAGGATCAGCCGAGTGGTTCTTGTGGGACAACAACTCCATTTGGCTCAACTAACTTCACACACCATCAGGCTTCAAGCAGCTCTCAAGGAAACTCAGTTTTCACACTCTATGCTTAGTTCCCTTTGAGTGCATTATCTAGGAATGAACCTGGTAGAGCATCCCACACAAACGAATGCTCCACATGCGGTTTTCACATGCACCAACTCCACATTCACAGGCAACTTCAGCGCCCACAGCCGTTTTCAGATAAGCCCTCAATGCAAAGGCTAGACGCAAAAATATTGGTATGAGAGCTAATTCAATCAAGGAAACACTGCATGTTGGTGAAGGGCATATTGAAGAAGGATCAGCAGAGTGTTCTTGTGGGAGAACAACTCCATTTGGCTCACTAACTTCACACACCATCAGACTTCAAGCAGCTCTCAAGGAAACTCAGTTTTCACACTCTATGATTAGTGCCCTTTGTATGGCTAGGACTGAAATGAACCTGGTAGAGCATCCCACACAAACGAATGCTTCCACATGCGGGTTTCACATGCCCACCAACTCCACATTCACAGGCAACTTCAGCGCCACAGCCATATTCAGATAGCTCTCAATGCAAAGGATCTAGACGCAAATATTGGTGTGAGAGCTAATTCAATCAAGGAAACACTGCATGTTGGTGAAGGGGCATATTGAAGAAGGATCAGCCGAGTGGTTCTTGTGGGAGAACAACTCCATTTGGCTCACTAACTTCACACACCATCAGGCTTCCGAGTGGCTCTCAGGAAACTCAGTTTTCACACTCTATGCTTAGTGCCCTTTGAGTGCATTATCTAGGAATGAACCTGGTAGAGCATCCCACACAAACGAATGCTCCACATGCGGGTTTCACATGCCACCAACTCCACAATTCACAGGCAACTTCAGCGCCACAGCCATTTTTCAGATAGCCCTCAATGCAAAGGCTCTAGACGCAAATATTGGTGTGAGAGCTAATTCAATCAAGGAAACACTGCATGTTGGTGAAGGCATATTGAAGAAGGATCAGCCGAGTGGTTCTTGTGGGAGAACAACTCCATTTGGCTCACTAACTTCACACACCATCAGGCTTCCAAGCAGCTCTCAAGGAAACTCAGTTTTCACACTCAATGGCTTAGTGCCCTTTGTGTGCCTAGGACAGAATGAAGCTTGGTTGAGGATCCCACACAAACGAATGCTCCACATGCGGGTTTCACATGCCACCAACTCCACATTCACAGGCAACTTCAGCGCCACAGCCGTTTTCAGATAGCCCTCAATGCAAAGGCTCTAGACGCAAATATTGGGTGTGAGAGCTAATTCAATCAAGGAAACACTGCATGTTGGTGAAGGGCAATATTGAAGAAGGATCAGCCGAGTGGTTCTTGTGGTGAGAACAAACTCCATTTGGATCACTAAGTTCACACACCATCAGACTTCGAGTAGCTCTCAAGGAACTCAGTTTTCACACTCTATGCTTAGTGCCCTTTGAGTGCATTATCTAGGAATGAACCTGGTAGAGCATCCCACACAAACGAATGCTCCACATGCGGGTTTCACATGC
>NW_026700054.1:0-32249 GCF_030435755.1 Ochotona princeps
GGTGTGTGAAGTTAGAGAGCCAAATGGAGTTGTTCTCCCACAAGAACCACTCGGCTGCTTCTTCTTCAATATGCCCTTCAGCAACATGCAGTGTTTCCTTGATTGAATTAGCTCTCACACCAATATTTGCGTCTAGAGCCTTTGCATTGAGGGCTATCTGAAAACGGCTCTGGCGCTGAAGTTGTCTGTGAATGTGGAGTTGGTGGCATGTGAAACCCGCATGTGGAGCATTGGTTTGTGTGCGATTCTATACCAGGTTCATTCCTAGATAATGCACTCAAAGGGCATTAAGCATAGAGTGTGAAAAGTGAGTTTCCTTGAGAGCTGCTTGGAAGCCTGATGGTGTGTGAAATTAGTGAGCCAAATGGAGTTGCTCCCCCACAAGAACCACTCGGCTGCTTCTTCTTCAATAGGCCCTTCACCAACATGCAGTGTTTCCTTGATTGAATTAGCTCTCACACCAATATTTGCGTCTAGAGCCTTTGCATTGAGGGCTATCTGAAAACGGCTTTGGCGCTGAAGTTGTCTGTGAATGTGGAGTTGGTGGCATGTGAAACCCACATGTGTAGCATTGGTTTGTGTGTGCGATGCTGACCAAGCTTCTTTCATTCCTAGGCACTCAAAGGGCATTAAGCATAGAGTGTGAAAAGTGAGTTTCCTTGAGAGCTGCTTGGAATCCTGATGGTGTGTGAAGTTAGTGAGCCAAATGGAGTTGTTCTCCCACAAGAACCACTCGGCTGCTTCTTCTTCAATATGCCCTTCAACAACATGCAGTGTTTCCTTGATTGAATTAGCTCTCACACCAATATTTGCGTCTAGAGCCTTTGCATTGAGGGCTATCTGAAAACGGCTCTGGCGCTGAAGTTGTCTGTGAATGTGGAGTTGGTGGCATGTGAATCCCGCATGTGGAGCATTGGTTTGTGTGCGATGCTGACCAAGCTTCTTTCATTCCTAGGCACTCAAAGGGCATTAAGCATAGAGTGTGAAAAGTGAGTTTCCTTGAGAGCTGCTTGGAAGCGTGATGGTGTGTGAAGTTAGTGAGCCAAATGGAGTTGTTCTCCCACAAGAACCACTCGGCTGCTTCTTCTTCAATATGCCCTTCACCATCATGCAGTGTTTCCTTGATTGAATTAGCTCTCACACCAGTATTTGCGTCTAGAGCCTTTGCATTGAGGGCTATCTGAAAACGGCTTTGGCGCTGAAGTTGTCTGTGAATGTGGAGTTGGTGGCATGTGAAACCCGCATGTGTAGCATTGGTTTGTGTGTGCGATGCTGACCAAGCTTCTTTCATTCCTAGGCACTCAAAGGGCATTAAGCATAGAGTGTGAAAAATGAGTTTCCTTGAGAGCTGCTTGGAAGCCTGATGGTGTGTGAAGTTAGAGAGCCAAATGGAGTTGTTCTCCCACAAGAACCACTCGGCTGCTTCTTCTTCAATATGCCCTTCACCAACATGCAGTGTTTCCTTGATTGAATTAGCTCTCACACCAATATTTGCGTCTAGAGCCTTTGCATTGAGGGCTATCTGAAAACGGCTTTGGCGCTGAAGTTGTCTGTGAATGTGGAGTTGGTGGCATGTGAAACCCGCATGTGGAGCATTGGTTTGTGTTCGATTCTATACCAGGTTCATTCCTAGATAATGCACTCAAAGGGCATTAAGCATAGAGTGTGAAAAGTGAGTTTCCTTGAGAGCTGCTTGGAAGCCTGATGGTGTGTGAAATTAGTGAGCCAAATGTAGTTGCTCCCCCACAAGAACCACTCGGCTGCTTCTTCTTCAATAGGCCCTTCACCAACATGCAGTGTTTCCTTGATTGAATTAGCTCTCACACCAATATTTGCGTCTAGAGCCTTTGCATTGAGGGCTATCTGAAAACGGCTTTGGCGCTGAAGTTGTCTGTGAATGTGGAGTTGGTGGCATGTGAAACCCGCATGTGTAGCATTGGTTTGTGTGTGCGATGCTGACCAAGCTTCTTTCATTCCTAGGCACTCAAAGGGCATTAAGCATAGAGTGTGAAAAGTGAGTTTCCTTGAGAGCTGCTTGGAATCCTGATGGTGTGTGAAGTTAGTGAGCCAAATGGAGTTGTTCTCCCACAAGAACCACTCGGCTGCTTCTTCTTCAATATGCCCTTCAACAACATGCAGTGTTTCCTTGATTGAATTAGCTCTCACACCAATATTTGCGTCTAGAGCCTTTGCATTGAGGGCTATCTGAAAACGGCTCTGGCGCTGAAGTTGTCTGTGAATGTGGAGTTGGTGGCATGTGAAACCCGCATGTGGAGCATTGGTTTGTGTGCGATGCTGACCAAGCTTCTTTCAGTCCTAGGCACTCAAAGGGCATTAAGCATAGAGTGTGAAAAGTGAGTTTCCGTGAGAGCTGCTTGGAAGGCCTGATGGTGTGTGAAGTTAGTGAGCCAAATGGAGTTGTTCTCCACAAGAACCACTCGGCTGCTTCTTCCTCAATATGCCCTTCACCATCATGCAGTGTTTCCTTGATTGAATTAGCTCTCACACCAATATTTGCATCTAGAGCCTTTGCATTGAGGGCTATCTGAAAACGGCTCTGGCGCTGAAGTTGTCTGTGAATGTGGAGTTGGTGGCATGTGAAACCCGCATGTGGAGCATTGGTTTGTGTGTGCGATGCTGACCAAGATTCTTTCATTCCTAGGCACTCAAAGGGCATTAAGCATAGAGTGTGAAAAATGAGTTTCCTTGAGAGCTGCTTGGAAGCCTGATGGTGTGTGAAGTTAGAGAGCCAAATGCAGTTGTTCTCCCACTAGAAACCACTCGGCTGCTTCTTCTTCAATATGCCCTTCACCAACATGCAGTGTTTCCTTGATTGAATTAGCCCTCACACCAATATTTGCGTCTAGAGCCTTTGCATTGAGGGCTATCTGAAAACGGCTTTGGCGCTGAAGTTGTCTGTGAATGTGGAGTTGGTGGCATGTGAAACCCGCATGTGGAGCATTGGTTTGTGTGCGATTCTATACCAGGTTCATTCCTAGATAATGCACTCAAAGGGCATTAAGCATAGAGTGTGAAAAGTGAGTTTCTTTGAGAGCTGCTTGGAAGCGTGATGGTGTGTGAAGTTAGTGAGCGAAATGGAGTTGTTCTCCCACAAGAACCACTCAGATGCTTCTTCTTCAATATGCCCTTCACCAACATGCAGTGTTTCCTTGATTGAATTAGCTCTCACAGAAATATTTGCGTCTAGAGCCTTTGCATTGAGGGCTATCTGAAAACGGCTCTGGCGCTGAAGTTGTCTGTGAATGTGGAGTTAGTGGCATGTGAAACCCGCATGTGGAGCATTGGTTAGTGTGCGATGCTCTACCATGTTCATTCCTAGATAATGCACTCAAAGGGCATTAAGCATAGAGTGTGAAAAGTGAGTTTCCTTGAGAGCTGCTTGGAAGCGTGATGGTGTGTGAAGTTAGTGAGCCAAATGGAGTTGTTCTCCCACAAGAACCACTCGGCTGCTTCTTCTTCAATATGCCCTTCACCAACATGCAGTGTTTCCTTGATTGAATTAGCTCTCACACCAGTATTTGCGTCTAGAGCCTTTGCATTGAGGGCTATCTGAAAACAGCTTTGGCGCTGAAGTTGTCTGTGAATGTGGAGTTGGTGGTATGTGAAACCCGCAAGTGGAGCATTGGTTTGGTGTGCGATGCTGACCAAGCTTCTTTCAGTCCTAGGCACTCAAAGGCATTAAGCATAGAGTGTGAAAAGTGAGTTTCCTTGAGAGCTGCTTGGAAGCCTGATGGTGTGTGAAGTTAGTGAGCCAAATGGAGTTGTTCTCCCACAAGAATTACTAGGCTGCTTCTTCTTCAATATGCCCTTCACCATCATGCAGTGTTTCCTTGATTGTATTAGCTCTCACAGAAATATTTGCGTCTAGAGCCTTTTCATTGAGGGCTATCTGAAAACGGCTCTGGCGCTGAAGTTGTCTGTGAATGTGGAGTTGGTGGCATGTGAATCCCGCATGTGGAGCATTGGTTTGTGTGCGATGCTGACCAAGCTTCTTTCAGTCCTAGGCACTCAAAGGGCATTAAGCATAGAGTGTGAAAAGTGAGTTTCCTTGAGAGCTGCTTGGAAGCCTGATGGTTTGTGAAGTTAGTGAGCGAAATGGAGTTGTTCTCCCACAAGAACCACTCGGCTGCTTCTTCTTCAATATGCCCTTCACCAACATTCAGTGTTTCCTTGATTGAATTAGCTCTCACACCAATATTTGCGTCTAGAGCCTTTGCATTGAGGGCTATCTGAAAACGGCTCTGGCGCTGAAGTTGTCTGTGAATGTGGAGTTGGTGGCATGTGAAACCCGCATGTGGAGCATTGGTTAGTGTGCGATGCTCTACCAGGTTCATTCCTAGATAATGCACTCAAAGGGCATTAAGCATAGAGTGTGAAAAGTGAGTTTCCTTGAGAGCTGCTTGGAAGCCTGATGGTGTGTGAAGTTAGAGAGCCAAATGGAGTTGTTCTCCCACAAGAACCACTCGGCTGCTTCTTCTTCAATATGCCCTTCACCAACATGCAGTGTTTCCTTGATTGAATTAGCTCTCACACCAATATTTGCGTCTAGAGCCTTTGCATTGAGGGCTATCTGAAAACGGCTTTGGCGCTGAAGTTGTCTGTGAATGTGGAGTTGGTGGCATGTGAAACCCGCATGTGGAGCATTGGTTAGTGTGCGATGCTCTACCATGTTCATTCCTAGATAATGCACTCAAAGGGCATTAAGCATAGAGTGTGAAAAGTGAGTTTCCTTGAGAGCTGCTTGGAAGCCTGATGGTGTGTGAAGTTAGTGAGCCAAATGGAGTTGTTCTCCCACAAGAACCACTCAGCTGCTTCTTCTTCAATATGCCCTTCACCAACATGCAGTGTTTCCTTGATTGACTTAGCTCTCACACCAATATTTGCGTCTAGAGCCTTTGCATTGAGGGCTATCTGAAAACGGCTTTGGCGCTGAAGTTGTCTGTGAATGTGGAGTTGGTGGCATGTGAAACCTGCATGTGGAGCATTGGTTTGTGTGCGATGCTCTACCAGGTTCATTCCTATATAATGCACACAAAGGGCATTAAGCCTAGAGTGTGAAAAGTGAGTTTCCTTGAGAGCTGCTTGGAAGCCTGATGGTGTGTGAAGTTAGTGAGCCAAATGGAGTTGTTCTCCCACAAGACTCACTCGGCTGCTTCTTCTTCAATATGCCCTTCACCATCATGCAGTGTTTCCTTGATTGAATTAGCTCTCACACCAGTATTTGCGTCTAGAGCCTTTGCATTGAGGGCTATCTGAAAACGGCTTTGGCGCTGAAGTTGTCTGTGAATGTGGAGTTGGTGGCATGTGAAACCCGCATGTGTAGCATTGGTTTGTGTGTGCGATGTTGACCAAGATTCTTTCAGTCCTAGGCACTCAAAGGGCATTAAGCATAGAGTGTGAAAAGTGAGTTTCCTTGTGAGCTGCTTGGAAGCGTGATGGTGTGTGAAGTTAGTGAGCCAAATGGAGTTGTTCTCCCACAAGAATCAGTCGGCTGCTTCTTCTTCAATATGCCCTTTACCAACATGCAGTGTTTCCTTGATTGTATTAGCTCTCACACCAATATTTGCGTCTAGAGCCTTTGCATTGAGGGTTATCTGAAAACGGCTCTGGCGCTGAAGTTGTCTGTGAATGTGGAGTTGGTGGCATGTGAAACCCGCATGTGGAGCATTGGTTTGTGTGCGATGCTGACCAAGCTTCTTTCATTCCTAGGCACTCAAAGGGCATTAAGCATAGAGTGTGAAAAATGAGTTTCCTTGAGAGCTGCTTGGAAGCCTGATGGTGTGTGAAGTTAGAGAGCCAAATGGAGTTGTTCTCCCACAAGAACCACTCGGCTGCTTCTTCTTCAATATGCCCTTCACCAACATGCAGTGTTTCCTTGATTGAATTAGCTCTCACACCAATATTTGCGTCTAGAGCCTTTGCATTGAGGGCTATCTGAAAACGGCTTTGGCGCTGAAGTTGTCTGTGAATGTGGAGTTGGTGGCATGTGAAACCCGCATGTGGAGCATTGGTTTGTGTGCGATTCTATACCAGGTTCATTCCCAGATAATGCACTCAAAGGGCATTAAGCATAGAGTGTGAAAAGTGAGTTTCCTTGAGAGCTGCTTGGAAGCCTGATGGTGTGTGAAGTTAGTGAGCCAAATGGAGTTGTTCTCCAAAACCAGCACTCGGCTGCTTCTTCTTCAATATGCCCTTCACCATCATGCAGTGTTTCCTTGATTGAATTAGCTCTCACACCAATATTTGCGTCTAGAGCCTTTGCATTGAGGGCTATCTGAAAACGGCTCTGGTGCTGAAGTTGTCTGTGAATGTGGAGTTGGTGGCATGTGAAACCCGCATGTGGAGCATTGGTTTGTGTGCGATGCTCTACCAGGTTCATTCCTAGATAATGCACTCAAGTGACATTAAGCATAGAGTGTGAAAAGTGAGTTTCCTTGAGAGCTGCTTGGAAGCCTGATGGTGTGTGAAATTAGTGAGCCAAATGGAGTTGCTCCCCCACAAGAACCACTCGGCTGCTTCTTCTTCAATAGGCCCTTCACCAACATGCAGTGTTTCCTTGATTGAATTAGCTCTCACACCAATATTTGTGTCTAGAGCCTTTGCATTGAGGGCTATCTGAAAACGGCTCTGGCGCTGAAGTTGTCTGTGAATGTGGAGTTGGTGGCATGTGAAACCCGCATGTGGAGCATTGGTTTGTGTGCGATGCTGACCAAGCTTCTTTCAGTCCTCGGCACTCAAAGGGCATTAAGCATAGAGTGTGAAAAGTGAGTTTCTTTGAGAGCTGCTTGGAAGCCTGATGGTGTGTGAAGTTAGTGAGCGAAATGGAGTTGTTCTCCCACAAGAACCACTCGGCTGCTTCTTCTTCAATATGCACTTCACCAACATGCAGTGTTTCCTTGATTGAATTAGCTCTCACACCAATATTTGCGTCTAGAGCCTTTGCATTGAGGGCTATCTGAAAACGGCTCTGGCGCTGAAGTTGTCTGTGAATGTGGAGTTGGTGGCATGTGAATCCCGCATGTGGAGCATTGGTTTGTGTGCGATGCTGACCAAGCTTCTTTCATTCCTAGGCACTCAAAGGGCATTAAGCATAGAGTGTGAAAAGTGAGTTTCCTTGAGAGCTGCTTGGAAGCGTGATGGTGTGTGAAGTTAGTGAGCCAAATGGAGTTGTTCTCCCACAAGAACCACTCGGCTGCTTCTTCTTCAATATGCCCTTCACCATCATGCAGTGTTTCCTTGATTGAATTAGCTCTCACACCAGTATTTGCGTCTAGAGCCTTTGCATTGAGGGCTATCTGAAAACGGCTTTGGCGCTGAAGTTGTCTGTGAATGTGGAGTTGGTGGTATGTGAAACCCGCATGTGTAGCATTGGTTTGTGTGTGCGATGCTGACCAAGCTTCTTTCATTCCTAGGCACTCAAAGGGCATTAAGCATAGAGTGTGAAAAATGAGTTTCCTTAAGAGCTGCTTGGAAGCCTGATGGTGTGTGAAGTTAGAGAGCCAAATGGAGTTGTTCTCCCACAAGAACCACTCGGCTGCTTCTTCTTCAATATGCCCTTCAGCAACATGCAGTGTTTCCTTGATTGAATTAGCTCTCACACCAATATTTGCGTCTAGAGCCTTTGCATTGAGGGCTATCTGAAAACGGCTCTGGCGCTGAAGTTGTCTGTGAATGTGGAGTTGGTGGCATGTGAAACCCGCATGTGGAGCATTGGTTTGTGTGCGATTCTATACCAGGTTCATTCCTAGATAATGCACTCAAAGGGCATTAAGCATAGAGTGTGAAAAGTGAGTTTCCTTGAGAGCTGCTTGGAAGCCTGATGGTGTGTGAAATTAGTGAGCCAAATGGAGTTGCTCCCCCACAAGAACCACTCGGCTGCTTCTTCTTCAATAGGCCCTTCACCAACATGCAGTGTTTCCTTGATTGAATTAGCTCTCACACCAATATTTGCGTCTAGAGCCTTTGCATTGAGGGCTATCTGAAAACGGCTTTGGCGCTGAAGTTGTCTGTGAATGTGGAGTTGGTGGCATGTGAAACCCACATGTGTAGCATTGGTTTGTGTGTGCGATGCTGACCAAGCTTCTTTCATTCCTAGGCACTCAAAGGGCATTAAGCATAGAGTGTGAAAAGTGAGTTTCCTTGAGAGCTGCTTGGAATCCTGATGGTGTGTGAAGTTAGTGAGCCAAATGGAGTTGTTCTCCCACAAGAACCACTCGGCTGCTTCTTCTTCAATATGCCCTTCAACAACATGCAGTGTTTCCTTGATTGAATTAGCTCTCACACCAATATTTGCGTCTAGAGCCTTTGCATTGAGGGCTATCTGAAAACGGCTCTGGCGCTGAAGTTGTCTGTGAATGTGGAGTTGGTGGCATGTGAATCCCGCATGTGGAGCATTGGTTTGTGTGCGATGCTGACCAAGCTTCTTTCATTCCTAGGCACTCAAAGGGCATTAAGCATAGAGTGTGAAAAGTGAGTTTCCTTGAGAGCTGCTTGGAAGCGTGATGGTGTGTGAAGTTAGTGAGCCAAATGGAGTTGTTCTCCCACAAGAACCACTCGGCTGCTTCTTCTTCAATATGCCCTTCACCATCATGCAGTGTTTCCTTGATTGAATTAGCTCTCACACCAGTATTTGCGTCTAGAGCCTTTGCATTGAGGGCTATCTGAAAACGGCTTTGGCGCTGAAGTTGTCTGTGAATGTGGAGTTGGTGGCATGTGAAACCCGCATGTGTAGCATTGGTTTGTGTGTGCGATGCTGACCAAGCTTCTTTCATTCCTAGGCACTCAAAGGGCATTAAGCATAGAGTGTGAAAAATGAGTTTCCTTGAGAGCTGCTTGGAAGCCTGATGGTGTGTGAAGTTAGAGAGCCAAATGGAGTTGTTCTCCCACAAGAACCACTCGGCTGCTTCTTCTTCAATATGCCCTTCACCAACATGCAGTGTTTCCTTGATTGAATTAGCTCTCACACCAATATTTGCGTCTAGAGCCTTTGCATTGAGGGCTATCTGAAAATGGCTTTGGCGCTGAAGTTGTCTGTGAATGTGGAGTTGGTGGCATGTGAAACCCGCATGTGGAGCATTGGTTTGTGTTCGATTCTATACCAGGTTCATTCCTAGATAATGCACTCAAAGGGCATTAAGCATAGAGTGTGAAAAGTGAGTTTCCTTGAGAGCTGCTTGGAAGCCTGATGGTGTGTGAAATTAGTGAGCCAAATGGAGTTGCTCCCCCACAAGAACCACTCGGCTGCTTCTTCTTCAATAGGCCCTTCACCAACATGCAGTGTTTCCTTGATTGAATTAGCTCTCACACCAATATTTGCGTCTAGAGCCTTTGCATTGAGGGCTATCTGAAAACGGCTTTGGCGCTGAAGTTGTCTGTGAATGTGGAGTTGGTGGCATGTGAAACCCGCATGTGTAGCATTGGTTTGTGTGTGCGATGCTGACCAAGCTTCTTTCATTCCTAGGCACTCAAAGGGCATTAAGCATAGAGTGTGAAAAGTGAGTTTCCTTGAGAGCTGCTTGGAATCCTGATGGTGTGTGAAGTTAGTGAGCCAAATGGAGTTGTTCTCCCACAAGAACCACTCAGCTGCTTCTTCTTCAATATGCCCTTCAACAACATGCAGTGTTTCCTTGATTGAATTAGCTCTCACACCAATATTTGCGTCTAGAGCCTTTGCATTGAGGGCTATCTGAAAACGGCTCTGGCGCTGAAGTTGTCTGTGAATGTGGAGTTGGTGGCATGTGAAACCCGCATGTGGAGCATTGGTTTGTGTGCGATGCTGACCAAGCTTCTTTCAGTCCTAGGCACTCAAAGGGCATTAAGCATAGAGTGTGAAAAGTGAGTTTCCGTGAGAGCTGCTTGGAAGCCTGATGGTGTGTGAAGTTAGAGAGCCAAATGGAGTTGTTCTCCCACAAGAACCACTCGGCTGCTTCTTCCTCAATATGCCCTTCACCAACATGCAGTGTTTCCTTGATTGAATTAGCCCTCACACCAATATTTGCGTCTAGAGCCTTTGCATTGAGGGCTATCTGAAAACGGCTTTGGCGCTGAAGTTGTCTGTGAATGTGGAGTTGGTGGCATGTGAAACCCGCATGTGGAGCATTGGTTTGTGTGCGATTCTATACCAGGTTCATTCCTAGATAATGCACTCAAAGGGCATTAAGCATAGAGTGTGAAAAGTGAGTTTCCTTGAGAGCTGCTTGGAAGCCTGATGGTGTGGGAAGTTAGTGAGCCAAATGGAGTTGTTCTCCCACAAGAACCACTCGGCTGCTTCTTCCTCAATATGCCATTCACCAACATGCAGTGTTTCCTTGATTGACTTAGCTCTCACACCAATATTTGCGTCTAGAGCCTTTGCATTGAGGGCTATCTGAAAACGGCTCTGGCGCTGAAGTTGTCTGTGAATGTGGAGTTGGTGGCATGTGAAACCCGCATGTGGAGCATTGGTTAGTGTGCGATGCTTTACCATGTTCATTCCTAGATAATGCACTCAAAGGGCATTAAGCATAGAGTGTGAAAAGTGAGTTTCCTTGAGAGCTGCTTGGAAGCCTGATGGTGTGTGAAGTTAGTGAGCCAAATGGAGTTGTTCTCCCACAAGAACCACTCGGCTGCTTCTTCTTCAATATGCCTTTCACCAACATGCAGTGTTTCCTTGATTGACTTAGCTCTCACACCAATATTTGCGTCTAGAGCCTTTGCATTGAGGGCTATCTGAAAACGGCTTTGGCGCTGAAGTTGTCTGTGAATGTGGAGTTGGTGGCATGTGAAACCCGCATGTGGAGCATTGGTTAGTGTGCGATGCTCTACCATGTTCATTCCTAGATAATGCACTCAAAGGGCATTAAGCATAGAGTGTGAAAAGTGAGTTTCCTTGAGAGCTGCTTGGAAGCCTGATGGTGTGAGAAGTTAGTGAGCCAAATGGAGTTGTTCTCCCACAAGAACCACTCGGCTGCTTCTTCTTCAATATGCCCTTCACCAACATGCAGTGTTTCCTTGATTGAATTAGCTCTCACACCAATATTTGCGTCTAGAGCCTTTGCATTGAGGGCTATCTGAAAACGGCTCTGGCGCTGAAGTTGTCTGTGAATGTGGAGTTGGTGGCATGTGAAACCCGCATGTGGAGCATTGGTTTGTGTGCGATGCTCTACCAGGTTCATTCCGAGATAATGCACTCAAAGGGCATTAAGCATAGAGTGTGAAAAGTGAGTTTCCTTGAGAGCTGCTTGGAAGCCTGATGGTGTGTGAAATTAGTGAGCCAAATGGAGTTGCTCCCCCACAAGAACCACTCGGCTGCTTCTTCTTCAATAGGCCCTTCACCAACATGCAGTGTTTCCTTGATTGAATTAGCTCTCACACCAATATTTGCGTCTAGAGCCTTTGCATTGAGGGCTATCTGAAAACGGCTTTGGCGCTGAAGTTGTCTGTGAATGTGGAGTTGGTGGCATGTGAAACCCGCATGTGGAGCATTGGTTTGTGTGTGCGATGCTGACCAAGATTCTTTCATTCCTAGGCACTCAAAGGGCATTAAGCATAGAGTGTGAAAAGTGAGTTTCCTTGAGAGCTGCTTGGAAGCCTGATTGTGTGTGAAGTTAGTGAGCCAAATGGAGTTGTTCTCCCACAAGAACCACTCGGCTGCTTCTTCTTCAATATGCCCTTCAACAACATGCAGTGTTTCCTTGATTGTATTAGCTCTTACACCAATATTTGCGTCTAGAGCCTTTGCATTGAGGGCTATCTGAAAACGGCAATGGCGCTGAAGTTGTCTGTGAATGTGGAGTTGGTGGCATGTGAAACCCGCATGTGGAGCATTGGTTTGTGTGCGATGCTGACCAAGCTTCTTTCAGTCCTAGGCACTCAAAGGGCATTAAGCATAGAGTGTGAAAAGTGAGTTTCCTTGAGAGCTGCTTGGAAGCCTGATGGTGTGTGAAATTAGTGAACCAAATGGAGTTGCTCCCCCACAAGAACCACTCGGCTGCTTCTTCTTCAATATGCCCTTCACCATCATGCAGTGTTTCCTTGATTGACTTAGCTCTCACACCAATATTTGCGTCTAGAGCCTTTGCATTGAGGGCTATCTGAAAACGGCTCTGGCGCTGAAGTTGTCTGTGAATGTGGAGTTGTTGGCATGTGAAACCCGCATGTGGAGCATTGGTTTGTGTGCGATGCTCTACCAGGTTCATTCCTAGATAATGCTCTCAAGTGACATTAAGCATAGAGTGTGAAAAGTGAGTTTCCTTGAGAGCTGCTTGGAAGCCTGATGGTGTGTGAAGTTAGTGAGCCAAATGGAGTTGTTCTCCCACAAGAACCACTCGGCTGCTTCTTCTTCAATATGCCCTTCACCAACATGCAGTGTTTCCTTGATTGACTTAGCTCTCACACCAATATTTGCGTCTAGAGCCTTTGCATTGAGGGCTATCTGAAAACGGCTCTGGCGCTGAAGTTGTCTGTGAATGTGGAGTTGGTGGCATGTGAAACCCGCATGTGGAGCATTGGTTTGTGTGCGATGCTGACCAAGCTTCTTTCAGTCCTAGGCACTCAAAGGGGATTAAGCAAAGAGTGTGAAAAGTGAGTTTCTTTGAGAGCTGCTTGGAAGCGTGATGGTGTGTGAAGTTAGTGAGCGAAATGGAGTTGTTCTCCCACAAGAACCACTCGGCTGCTTCTTCTTCAATATGCCCTTCAACAACATGCAGTGTTTCCTTGATTGAATTAGCTCTCACACCAATATTTGCGTCTAGAGCCTTTGCATTGAGGGCTATCTGAAAACGGCTCTGGCGCTGAAGTTTTCTGTGAATGTGGAGTTGGTGGCATGTGAAACCAGCATGTGGAGCATTGGTTTGTGTGCGATGCTCTACCAGGTTCATTCCGAGATAATGCACTCAAAGGGCATTAAGCATAGAGTGTGAAAAGTGAGTTTCCTTGAGAGCTGCTTGGAAGCCTGATGGTGTGTGAAATTAGTGAACCAAATGGAGTTGCTCCCCCACAAGAACCACTCGGCTGCTTCTTCTTCAATAGGCCCTTCACCAACATGCAGTGTTTCCTTGATTGAATTAGCTCTCACACCAATATTTGTGTCTAGAGCCTTTGCATTGAGGGCTATCTGAAAACGGCTCTGGCGCTGAAGTTGTCTGTGAATGTGGAGTTGGTGGCATGTGAAACCCGCATGTGGAGCATTGGTTTGTGTGCGATGCTGACCAAGCTTCTTTCAGTCCTAGGCACTCAAAGGGCATTAAGCATAGAGTGTGAAAAGTGAGTTTCCTTGAGAGCTGCTTGGAAGCCTGATGGTGTGTGAGTTAGTGAGCCAAATGGAGTTGTTCTCCCACAAGAACCACTCGGCTGCTTCTTCCTCAATATGCCCTTCACCAACATGCAGTGTTTCCTTGATTGAATTATCTCTCACACCAATATTTGCGTCTAGAGCCTTTGCATTGAGGGCTATCTGAAAACGGTTCTGGCGCTGAAGTTGTCTGTGCATGTGGAGTTGGTGGCATGTGAAACCCGCATGTGGAGCATTGGTTAGTGTGCGATGCTCTACCATGTTCATTCCTAGATAATGCACTCAAAGGGCATTAAGCATAGAGTGTGAAAAGTGAGTTTCCTTGAGAGCTGCTTGGAAGCCTGATGGTGTGTGAAGTTAGTGAGCCAAATGGAGTTGTTCTCCCACAAGAACCACTCAGCTGCTTCTTCTTCAATATGCCCTTCACCAACATTCAGTGTTTCCTTGATTGAATTAGCTCTCACACCAATATTTGCGTCTAGAGCCTTTGCATTGAGGGCTATCTGAAAACGGCTTTGGCGCTGAAGTTGTCTGTGAATGTGGAGTTGGTGGCATGTGAAACCCGCATGTGGAGCATTGGTTAGTGTGCGATGCTCTACCAGGTTCATTCCTAGATAATGCACTCAAAGGGCATTAAGCATAGAGTGTGAAAAGTGAGTTTCCTTGAGAGCTGCTTGGAAGCCTGATGGTGTGTGAAGTTAGAGAGCCAAATGGAGTTGTTCTCCCACAAGAACCACTCGGCTGCTTCTTCTTCAATATGCCCTTCACCAACATGCAGTGTTTCCTTGATTGAATTAGCTCTCACACCAATATTTGCGTCTAGAGCCTTTGCATTGAGGGCTATCTGAAAACGGCTTTGGCGCTGAAGTTGTCTGTGAATGTGGAGTTGGTGGCATGTGAAACCCGCATGTGGAGCATTGGTTTGTGTGCGATGCTCTACCATGTTCATTCCTAGATAATGCACTCAAAGGGCATTAAGCATAGAGTGTGAAAAGTGAGTTTCCTTGAGAGCTGCTTGGAAGCCTGATGGTGTGTGAAGTTAGTGAGCCAAATGGAGTTGTTCTCCCACAAGAACCACTCAGCTGCTTCTTCTTCAATATGCCCTTCACCAACATGCAGTGTTTCCTTGATTGACTTAGCTCTCACACCAATATTTGCGTCTAGAGCCTTTGCATTGAGGGCTATCTGAAAACGGCTTTGGCGCTGAAGTTGTCTGTGAATGTGGAGTTGGTGGCATGTGAAACCTGCATGTGGAGCATTGGTTTGTGTGCGATGCTCTACCAGGTTCATTCCTATATAATGCACACAAAGGGCATTAAGCCTAGAGTGTGAAAAGTGAGTTTCCTTGAGAGCTGCTTGGAAGCCTGATGGTGTGTGAAGTTAGTGAGCCAAATGGAGTTGTTCTCCCACAAGACTCACTCGGCTGCTTCTTCTTCAATATGCCCTTCACCATCATGCAGTGTTTCCTTGATTGAATTAGCTCTCACACCAGTATTTGCGTCTAGAGCCTTTGCATTGAGGGCTATCTGAAAACGGCTTTGGCGCTGAAGTTGTCTGTGAATGTGGAGTTGGTGGCATGTGAAACCCGCATGTGTAGCATTGGTTTGTGTGTGCGATGTTGACCAAGATTCTTTCAGTCCTAGGCACTCAAAGGGCATTAAGCATAGAGTGTGAAAAGTGAGTTTCCTTGTGAGCTGCTTGGAAGCGTGATGGTGTGTGAAGTTAGTGAGCCAAATGGAGTTGTTCTCCCACAAGAATCAGTCGGCTGCTTCTTCTTCAATATGCCCTTTACCAACATGCAGTGTTTCCTTGATTGTATTAGCTCTCACACCAATATTTGCGTCTAGAGCCTTTGCATTGAGGGTTATCTGAAAACGGCTCTGGCGCTGAAGTTGTCTGTGAATGTGGAGTTGGTGGCATGTGAAACCCGCATGTGGAGCATTGGTTTGTGTGCGATGCTGACCAAGCTTCTTTCATTCCTAGGCACTCAAAGGGCATTAAGCATAGAGTGTGAAAAATGAGTTTCCTTGAGAGCTGCTTGGAAGCCTGATGGTGTGTGAAGTTAGAGAGCCAAATGGAGTTGTTCTCCCACAAGAACCACTCGGCTGCTTCTTCTTCAATAACCCTTCACCAACATGCAGTGTTTCCTTGATTGAATTAGCTCTCACACCAATATTTGCGTCTAGAGCCTTTGCATTGAGGGCTATCTGAAAACGGCTTTGGCGCTGAAGTTGTCTGTGAATGTGGAGTTGGTGGCATGTGAAACCCGCATGTGGAGCATTGGTTTGTGTGCGATTCTATACCAGGTTCATTCCCAGATAATGCACTCAAAGGGCATTAAGCATAGAGTGTGAAAAGTGAGTTTCCTTGAGAGCTGCTTGGAAGCCTGATGGTGTGTGAAGTTAGTGAGCCAAATGGAGTTGTTCTCCAAAACCAGCACTCGGCTGCTTCTTCTTCAATATGCCCTTCACCATCATGCAGTGTTTCCTTGATTGAATTAGCTCTCACACCAATATTTGCGTCTAGAGCCTTTGCATTGAGGGCTATCTGAAAACGGCTCTGGTGCTGAAGTTGTCTGTGAATGTGGAGTTGGTGGCATGTGAAACCCGCATGTGGAGCATTGGTTTGTGTGCGATGCTCTACCAGGTTCATTCCTAGATAATGCACTCAAGTGACATTAAGCATAGAGTGTGAAAAGTGAGTTTCCTTGAGAGCTGCTTGGAAGCCTGATGGTGTGTGAAATTAGTGAGCCAAATGGAGTTGCTCCCCCACAAGAACCACTCGGCTGCTTCTTCTTCAATAGGCCCTTCACCAACATGCAGTGTTTCCTTGATTGAATTAGCTCTCACACCAATATTTGTGTCTAGAGCCTTTGCATTGAGGGCTATCTGAAAACGGCTCTGGCGCTGAAGTTGTCTGTGAATGTGGAGTTGGTGGCATGTGAAACCCGCATGTGGAGCATTGGTTTGTGTGCGATGCTGACCAAGCTTCTTTCAGTCCTCGGCACTCAAAGGGCATTAAGCATAGAGTGTGAAAAGTGAGTTTCTTTGAGAGCTGCTTGGAAGCCTGATGGTGTGTGAAGTTAGTGAGCGAAATGGAGTTGTTCTCCCACAAGAACCACTCGGCTGCTTCTTCTTCAATATGCACTTCACCAACATGCAGTGTTTCCTTGATTGAATTAGCTCTCACACCAATATTTGCGTCTAGAGCCTTTGCATTGAGGGCTATCTGAAAACGGCTCTGGCGCTGAAGTTGTCTGTGAATGTGGAGTTGGTGGCATGTGAATCCCGCATGTGGAGCATTGGTTTGTGTGCGATGCTGACCAAGCTTCTTTCATTCCTAGGCACTCAAAGGGCATTAAGCATAGAGTGTGAAAAGTGAGTTTCCTTGAGAGCTGCTTGGAAGCGTGATGGTGTGTGAAGTTAGTGAGCCAAATGGAGTTGTTCTCCCACAAGAACCACTCGGCTGCTTCTTCTTCAATATGCCCTTCACCATCATGCAGTGTTTCCTTGATTGAATTAGCTCTCACACCAGTATTTGCGTCTAGAGCCTTTGCATTGAGGGCTATCTGAAAACGGCTTTGGCGCTGAAGTTGTCTGTGAATGTGGAGTTGGTGGTATGTGAAACCCGCATGTGTAGCATTGGTTTGTGTGTGCGATGCTGACCAAGCTTCTTTCATTCCTAGGCACTCAAAGGGCATTAAGCATAGAGTGTGAAAAATGAGTTTCCTTAAGAGCTGCTTGGAAGCCTGATGGTGTGTGAAGTTAGAGAGCCAAATGGAGTTGTTCTCCCACAAGAACCACTCGGCTGCTTCTTCTTCAATATGCCCTTCAGCAACATGCAGTGTTTCCTTGATTGAATTAGCTCTCACACCAATATTTGCGTCTAGAGCCTTTGCATTGAGGGCTATCTGAAAACGGCTCTGGCGCTGAAGTTGTCTGTGAATGTGGAGTTGGTGGCATGTGAAACCCGCATGTGGAGCATTGGTTTGTGTGCGATTCTATACCAGGTTCATTCCTAGATAATGCACTCAAAGGGCATTAAGCATAGAGTGTGAAAAGTGAGTTTCCTTGAGAGCTGCTTGGAAGCCTGATGGTGTGTGAAATTAGTGAGCCAAATGGAGTTGCTCCCCCACAAGAACCACTCGGCTGCTTCTTCTTCAATAGGCCCTTCACCAACATGCAGTGTTTCCTTGATTGAATTAGCTCTCACACCAATATTTGCGTCTAGAGCCTTTGCATTGAGGGCTATCTGAAAACGGCTTTGGCGCTGAAGTTGTCTGTGAATGTGGAGTTGGTGGCATGTGAAACCCACATGTGTAGCATTGGTTTGTGTGTGCGATGCTGACCAAGCTTCTTTCATTCCTAGGCACTCAAAGGGCATTAAGCATAGAGTGTGAAAAGTGAGTTTCCTTGAGAGCTGCTTGGAATCCTGATGGTGTGTGAAGTTAGTGAGCCAAATGGAGTTGTTCTCCCACAAGAACCACTCGGCTGCTTCTTCTTCAATATGCCCTTCAACAACATGCAGTGTTTCCTTGATTGAATTAGCTCTCACACCAATATTTGCGTCTAGAGCCTTTGCATTGAGGGCTATCTGAAAACGGCTCTGGCGCTGAAGTTGTCTGTGAATGTGGAGTTGGTGGCATGTGAATCCCGCATGTGGAGCATTGGTTTGTGTGCGATGCTGACCAAGCTTCTTTCATTCCTAGGCACTCAAAGGGCATTAAGCATAGAGTGTGAAAAGTGAGTTTCCTTGAGAGCTGCTTGGAAGCGTGATGGTGTGTGAAGTTAGTGAGCCAAATGGAGTTGTTCTCCCACAAGAACCACTCGGCTGCTTCTTCTTCAATATGCCCTTCACCATCATGCAGTGTTTCCTTGATTGAATTAGCTCTCACACCAGTATTTGCGTCTAGAGCCTTTGCATTGAGGGCTATCTGAAAACGGCTTTGGCGCTGAAGTTGTCTGTGAATGTGGAGTTGGTGGCATGTGAAACCCGCATGTGTAGCATTGGTTTGTGTGTGCGATGCTGACCAAGCTTCTTTCATTCCTAGGCACTCAAAGGGCATTAAGCATAGAGTGTGAAAAATGAGTTTCCTTGAGAGCTGCTTGGAAGCCTGATGGTGTGTGAAGTTAGAGAGCCAAATGGAGTTGTTCTCCCACAAGAACCACTCGGCTGCTTCTTCTTCAATATGCCCTTCACCAACATGCAGTGTTTCCTTGATTGAATTAGCTCTCACACCAATATTTGCGTCTAGAGCCTTTGCATTGAGGGCTATCTGAAAACGGCTTTGGCGCTGAAGTTGTCTGTGAATGTGGAGTTGGTGGCATGTGAAACCCGCATGTGGAGCATTGGTTTGTGTTCGATTCTATACCAGGTTCATTCCTAGATAATGCACTCAAAGGGCATTAAGCATAGAGTGTGAAAAGTGAGTTTCCTTGAGAGCTGCTTGGAAGCCTGATGGTGTGTGAAATTAGTGAGCCAAATGGAGTTGCTCCCCCACAAGAACCACTCGGCTGCTTCTTCTTCAATAGGCCCTTCACCAACATGCAGTGTTTCCTTGATTGAATTAGCTCTCACACCAATATTTGCGTCTAGAGCCTTTGCATTGAGGGCTATCTGAAAACGGCTTTGGCGCTGAAGTTGTCTGTGAATGTGGAGTTGGTGGCATGTGAAACCCGCATGTGTAGCATTGGTTTGTGTGTGCGATGCTGACCAAGCTTCTTTCATTCCTAGGCACTCAAAGGGCATTAAGCATAGAGTGTGAAAAGTGAGTTTCCTTGAGAGCTGCTTGGAATCCTGATGGTGTGTGAAGTTAGTGAGCCAAATGGAGTTGTTCTCCCACAAGAACCACTCGGCTGCTTCTTCTTCAATATGCCCTTCAACAACATGCAGTGTTTCCTTGATTGAATTAGCTCTCACACCAATATTTGCGTCTAGAGCCTTTGCATTGAGGGCTATCTGAAAACGGCTCTGGCGCTGAAGTTGTCTGTGAATGTGGAGTTGGTGGCATGTGAAACCCGCATGTGGAGCATTGGTTTGTGTGCGATGCTGACCAAGCTTCTTTCAGTCCTAGGCACTCAAAGGGCATTAAGCATAGAGTGTGAAAAGTGAGTTTCCGTGAGAGCTGCTTGGAAGCCTGATGGTGTGTGAAGTTAGTGAGCCAAATGGAGTTGTTCTCCCACAAGAACCACTCGGCTGCTTCTTCCTCAATATGCCCTTCACCATCATGCAGTGTTTCCTTGATTGAATTAGCTCTCACACCAATATTTGCATCTAGAGCCTTTGCATTGAGGGCTATCTGAAAACGGCTCTGGCGCTGAAGTTGTCTGTGAATGTGGAGTTGGTGGCATGTGAAACCCGCATGTGGAGCATTGGTTTGTGTGTGCGATGCTGACCAAGATTCTTTCATTCCTAGGCACTCAAAGGGCATTAAGCATAGAGTGTGAAAAATGAGTTTCCTTGAGAGCTGCTTGGAAGCCTGATGGTGTGTGAAGTTAGAGAGCCAAATGCAGTTGTTCTCCCACTAGAACCACTCGGCTGCTTCTTCTTCAATATGCCCTTCACCAACATGCAGTGTTTCCTTGATTGAATTAGCCCTCACACCAATATTTGCGTCTAGAGCCTTTGCATTGAGGGCTATCTGAAAACGGCTTTGGCGCTGAAGTTGTCTGTGAATGTGGAGTTGGTGGCATGTGAAACCCGCATGTGGAGCATTGGTTTGTGTGCGATTCTATACCAGGTTCATTCCTAGATAATGCACTCAAAGGGCATTAAGCATAGAGTGTGAAAAGTGAGTTTCTTTGAGAGCTGCTTGGAAGCGTGATGGTGTGTGAAGTTAGTGAGCGAAATGGAGTTGTTCTCCCACAAGAACCACTCGGCTGCTTCTTCTTCAATATGCCCTTCACCAACATGCAGTGTTTCCTTGATTGAATTAGCTCTCACAGAAATATTTGCGTCTAGAGCCTTTGCATTGAGGGCTATCTGAAAACGGCTCTGGCGCTGAAGTTGTCTGTGAATGTGGAGTTAGTGGCATGTGAAACCCGCATGTGGAGCATTGGTTAGTGTGCGATGCTCTACCATGTTCATTCCTAGATAATGCACTCAAAGGGCATTAAGCATAGAGTGTGAAAAGTGAGTTTCCTTGAGAGCTGCTTGGAAGCGTGATGGTGTGTGAAGTTAGTGAGCCAAATGGAGTTGTTCTCCCACAAGAACCACTCGGCTGCTTCTTCTTCAATATGCCCTTCACCAACATGCAGTGTTTCCTTGATTGAATTAGCTCTCACACCAGTATTTGCGTCTAGAGCCTTTGCATTGAGGGCTATCTGAAAACAGCTTTGGCGCTGAAGTTGTCTGTGAATGTGGAGTTGGTGGTATGTGAAACCCGCAAGTGGAGCATTGGTTTGTGTGCGATGCTGACCAAGCTTCTTTCAGTCCTAGGCACTCAAAGGCATTAAGCATAGAGTGTGAAAAGTGAGTTTCCTTGAGAGCTGCTTGGAAGCCTGATGGTGTGTGAAGTTAGTGAGCCAAATGGAGTTGTTCTCCCACAAGAATTACTAGGCTGCTTCTTCTTCAATATGCCCTTCACCATCATGCAGTGTTTCCTTGATTGTATTAGCTCTCACAGAAATATTTGCGTCTAGAGCCTTTTCATTGAGGGCTATCTGAAAACGGCTCTGGCGCTGAAGTTGTCTGTGAATGTGGAGTTGGTGGCATGTGAATCCCGCATGTGGAGCATTGGTTTGTGTGCGATGCTGACCAAGCTTCTTTCAGTCCTAGGCACTCAAAGGGCATTAAGCATAGAGTGTGAAAAGTGAGTTTCCTTGAGAGCTGCTTGGAAGCCTGATGGTTTGTGAAGTTAGTGAGCGAAATGGAGTTGTTCTCCCACAAGAACCACTCGGCTGCTTCTTCTTCAATATGCCCTTCACCAACATTCAGTGTTTCCTTGATTGAATTAGCTCTCACACCAATATTTGCGTCTAGAGCCTTTGCATTGAGGGCTATCTGAAAACGGCTCTGGCGCTGAAGTTGTCTGTGAATGTGGAGTTGGTGGCATGTGAAACCCGCATGTGGAGCATTGGTTAGTGTGCGATGCTCTACCAGGTTCATTCCTAGATAATGCACTCAAAGGGCATTAAGCATAGAGTGTGAAAAGTGAGTTTCCTTGAGAGCTGCTTGGAAGCCTGATGGTGTGTGAAGTTAGAGAGCCAAATGGAGTTGTTCTCCCACAAGAACCACTCGGCTGCTTCTTCTTCAATATGCCCTTCACCAACATGCAGTGTTTCCTTGATTGAATTAGCTCTCACACCAATATTTGCGTCTAGAGCCTTTGCATTGAGGGCTATCTGAAAACGGCTTTGGCGCTGAAGTTGTCTGTGAATGTGGAGTTGGTGGCATGTGAAACCCGCATGTGGAGCATTGGTTAGTGTGCGATGCTCTACCATGTTCATTCCTAGATAATGCACTCAAAGGGCATTAAGCATAGAGTGTGAAAAGTGAGTTTCCTTGAGAGCTGCTTGGAAGCCTGATGGTGTGTGAAGTTAGTGAGCCAAATGGAGTTGTTCTCCCACAAGAACCACTCAGCTGCTTCTTCTTCAATATGCCCTTCAGCAACATGCTGTGTTTCCTTGATTGACTTAGCTCTCACACCAATATTTGCGTCTAGAGCCTTTGCATTGAGGGCTATCTGAAAACGGCTTTGGCGCTGAAGTTGTCTGTGAATGTGGAGTTGGTGGCATGTGAAACCTGCATGTGGAGCATTGGTTTGTGTGCGATGCTCTACCAGGTTCATTCCTATATAATGCACACAAAGGGCATTAAGCCTAGAGTGTGAAAAGTGAGTTTCCTTGAGAGCTGCTTGGAAGCCTGATGGTGTGTGAAGTTAGTGAGCCAAATGGAGTTGTTCTCCCACAAGACTCACTCGGCTGCTTCTTCTTCAATATGCCCTTCACCATCATGCAGTGTTTCCTTGATTGAATTAGCTCTCACACCAGTATTTGCGTCTAGAGCCTTTGCATTGAGGGCTATCTGAAAACGGCTTTGGCGCTGAAGTTGTCTGTGAATGTGGAGTTGGTGGCATGTGAAACCCGCATGTGTAGCATTGGTTTGTGTGTGCGATGTTGACCAAGATTCTTTCAGTCCTAGGCACTCAAAGGGCATTAAGCATAGAGTGTGAAAAGTGAGTTTCCTTGTGAGCTGCTTGGAAGCGTGATGGTGTGTGAAGTTAGTGAGCCAAATGGAGTTGTTCTCCCACAAGAATCAGTCGGCTGCTTCTTCTTCAATATGCCCTTTACCAACATGCAGTGTTTCCTTGATTGTATTAGCTCTCACACCAATATTTGCGTCTAGAGCCTTTGCATTGAGGGTTATCTGAAAACGGCTCTGGCGCTGAAGTTGTCTGTGAATGTGGAGTTGGTGGCATGTGAAACCCGCATGTGGAGCATTGGTTTGTGTGCGATGCTGACCAAGCTTCTTTCATTCCTAGGCACTCAAAGGGCATTAAGCATAGAGTGTGAAAAATGAGTTTCCTTGAGAGCTGCTTGGAAGCCTGATGGTGTGTGAAGTTAGAGAGCCAAATGGAGTTGTTCTCCCACAAGAACCACTCGGCTGCTTCTTCTTCAATATGCCCTTCACCAACATGCAGTGTTTCCTTGATTGAATTAGCTCTCACACCAATATTTGCGTCTAGAGCCTTTGCATTGAGGGCTATCTGAAAACGGCTTTGGCGCTGAAGTTGTCTGTGAATGTGGAGTTGGTGGCATGTGAAACCCGCATGTGGAGCATTGGTTTGTGTGCGATTCTATACCAGGTTCATTCCCAGATAATGCACTCAAAGGGCATTAAGCATAGAGTGTGAAAAGTGAGTTTCCTTGAGAGCTGCTTGGAAGCCTGATGGTGTGTGAAGTTAGTGAGCCAAATGGAGTTGTTCTCCAAAACCAGCACTCGGCTGCTTCTTCTTCAATATGCCCTTCACCATCATGCAGTGTTTCCTTGATTGAATTAGCTCTCACACCAATATTTGCGTCTAGAGCCTTTGCATTGAGGGCTATCTGAAAACGGCTCTGGTGCTGAAGTTGTCTGTGAATGTGGAGTTGGTGGCATGTGAAACCCGCATGTGGAGCATTGGTTTGTGTGCGATGCTCTACCAGGTTCATTCCTAGATAATGCACTCAAGTGACATTAAGCATAGAGTGTGAAAAGTGAGTTTCCTTGAGAGCTGCTTGGAAGCCTGATGGTGTGTGAAATTAGTGAGCCAAATGGAGTTGCTCCCCCACAAGAACCACTCGGCTGCTTCTTCTTCAATAGGCCCTTCACCAACATGCAGTGTTTCCTTGATTGAATTAGCTCTCACACCAATATTTGTGTCTAGAGCCTTTGCATTGAGGGCTATCTGAAAACGGCTCTGGCGCTGAAGTTGTCTGTGAATGTGGAGTTGGTGGCATGTGAAACCCGCATGTGGAGCATTGGTTTGTGTGCGATGCTGACCAAGCTTCTTTCAGTCCTCGGCACTCAAAGGGCATTAAGCATAGAGTGTGAAAAGTGAGTTTCTTTGAGAGCTGCTTGGAAGCCTGATGGTGTGTGAAGTTAGTGAGCGAAATGGAGTTGTTCTCCCACAAGAACCACTCGGCTGCTTCTTCTTCAATATGCACTTCACCAACATGCAGTGTTTCCTTGATTGAATTAGCTCTCACACCAATATTTGCGTCTAGAGCCTTTGCATTGAGGGCTATCTGAAAACGGCTCTGGCGCTGAAGTTGTCTGTGAATGTGGAGTTGGTGGCATGTGAATCCCGCATGTGGAGCATTGGTTTGTGTGCGATGCTGACCAAGCTTCTTTCATTCCTAGGCACTCAAAGGGCATTAAGCATAGAGTGTGAAAAGTGAGTTTCCTTGAGAGCTGCTTGGAAGCGTGATGGTGTGTGAAGTTAGTGAGCCAAATGGAGTTGTTCTCCCACAAGAACCACTCGGCTGCTTCTTCTTCAATATGCCCTTCACCATCATGCAGTGTTTCCTTGATTGAATTAGCTCTCACACCAGTATTTGCGTCTAGAGCCTTTGCATTGAGGGCTATCTGAAAACGGCTTTGGCGCTGAAGTTGTCTGTGAATGTGGAGTTGGTGGTATGTGAAACCCGCATGTGTAGCATTGGTTTGTGTGTGCGATGCTGACCAAGCTTCTTTCATTCCTAGGCACTCAAAGGGCATTAAGCATAGAGTGTGAAAAATGAGTTTCCTTAAGAGCTGCTTGGAAGCCTGATGGTGTGTGAAGTTAGAGAGCCAAATGGAGTTGTTCTCCCACAAGAACCACTCGGCTGCTTCTTCTTCAATATGCCCTTCAGCAACATGCAGTGTTTCCTTGATTGAATTAGCTCTCACACCAATATTTGCGTCTAGAGCCTTTGCATTGAGGGCTATCTGAAAACGGCTCTGGCGCTGAAGTTGTCTGTGAATGTGGAGTTGGTGGCATGTGAAACCCGCATGTGGAGCATTGGTTTGTGTGCGATTCTATACCAGGTTCATTCCTAGATAATGCACTCAAAGGGCATTAAGCATAGAGTGTGAAAAGTGAGTTTCCTTGAGAGCTGCTTGGAAGCCTGATGGTGTGTGAAATTAGTGAGCCAAATGGAGTTGCTCCCCCACAAGAACCACTCGGCTGCTTCTTCTTCAATAGGCCCTTCACCAACATGCAGTGTTTCCTTGATTGAATTAGCTCTCACACCAATATTTGCGTCTAGAGCCTTTGCATTGAGGGCTATCTGAAAACGGCTTTGGCGCTGAAGTTGTCTGTGAATGTGGAGTTGGTGGCATGTGAAACCCACATGTGTAGCATTGGTTTGTGTGTGCGATGCTGACCAAGCTTCTTTCATTCCTAGGCACTCAAAGGGCATTAAGCATAGAGTGTGAAAAGTGAGTTTCCTTGAGAGCTGCTTGGAATCCTGATGGTGTGTGAAGTTAGTGAGCCAAATGGAGTTGTTCTCCCACAAGAACCACTCGGCTGCTTCTTCTTCAATATGCCCTTCAACAACATGCAGTGTTTCCTTGATTGAATTAGCTCTCACACCAATATTTGCGTCTAGAGCCTTTGCATTGAGGGCTATCTGAAAACGGCTCTGGCGCTGAAGTTGTCTGTGAATGTGGAGTTGGTGGCATGTGAATCCCGCATGTGGAGCATTGGTTTGTGTGCGATGCTGACCAAGCTTCTTTCATTCCTAGGCACTCAAAGGGCATTAAGCATAGAGTGTGAAAAGTGAGTTTCCTTGAGAGCTGCTTGGAAGCGTGATGGTGTGTGAAGTTAGTGAGCCAAATGGAGTTGTTCTCCCACAAGAACCACTCGGCTGCTTCTTCTTCAATATGCCCTTCACCATCATGCAGTGTTTCCTTGATTGAATTAGCTCTCACACCAGTATTTGCGTCTAGAGCCTTTGCATTGAGGGCTATCTGAAAACGGCTTTGGCGCTGAAGTTGTCTGTGAATGTGGAGTTGGTGGCATGTGAAACCCGCATGTGTAGCATTGGTTTGTGTGTGCGATGCTGACCAAGCTTCTTTCATTCCTAGGCACTCAAAGGGCATTAAGCATAGAGTGTGAAAAATGAGTTTCCTTGAGAGCTGCTTGGAAGCCTGATGGTGTGTGAAGTTAGAGAGCCAAATGGAGTTGTTCTCCCACAAGAACCACTCGGCTGCTTCTTCTTCAATATGCCCTTCACCAACATGCAGTGTTTCCTTGATTGAATTAGCTCTCACACCAATATTTGCGTCTAGAGCCTTTGCATTGAGGGCTATCTGAAAATGGCTTTGGCGCTGAAGTTGTCTGTGAATGTGGAGTTGGTGGCATGTGAAACCCGCTTGTGGAGCATTGGTTTGTGTGCGATTCTATACCAGGTTCATTCCTAGATAATGCACTCAAAGGGCATTAAGCATAGAGTGTGAAAAGTGAGTTTCCTTGAGAGCTGCTTGGAAGCCTGATGGTGTGTGAAATTAGTGAGCCAAATGGAGTTGCTCCCCCACAAGAACCACTCGGCTGCTTCTTCTTCAATAGGCCCTTCACCAACATGCAGTGTTTCCTTGATTGAATTAGCTCTCACACCAATATTTGCGTCTAGAGCCTTTGCATTGAGGGCTATCTGAAAACGGCTTTGGCGCTGAAGTTGTCTGTGAATGTGGAGTTGGTGGCATGTGAAACCCGCATGTGTAGCATTGGTTTGTGTGTGCGATGCTGACCAAGCTTCTTTCATTCCTAGGCACTCAAAGGGCATTAAGCATAGAGTGTGAAAAGTGAGTTTCCTTGAGAGCTGCTTGGAATCCTGATGGTGTGTGAAGTTAGTGAGCCAAATGGAGTTGTTCTCCCACAAGAACCACTCGGCTGCTTCTTCTTCAATATGCCCTTCAACAACATGCAGTGTTTCCTTGATTGAATTAGCTCTCACACCAATATTTGCGTCTAGAGCCTTTGCATTGAGGGCTATCTGAAAACGGCTCTGGCGCTGAAGTTGTCTGTGAATGTGGAGTTGGTGGCATGTGAAACCCGCATGTGGAGCATTGGTTTGTGTGCGATGCTGACCAAGCTTCTTTCAGTCCTAGGCACTCAAAGGGCATTAAGCATAGAGTGTGAAAAGTGAGTTTCCGTGAGAGCTGCTTGGAAGCCTGATGGTGTGTGAAGTTAGTGAGCCAAATGGAGTTGTTCTCCCACAAGAACCACTCGGCTGCTTCTTCCTCAATATGCCCTTCACCATCATGCAGTGTTTCCTTGATTGAATTAGCTCTCACACCAATATTTGCATCTAGAGCCTTTGCATTGAGGGCTATCTGAAAACGGCTCTGGCGCTGAAGTTGTCTGTGAATGTGGAGTTGGTGGCATGTGAAACCCGCATGTGGAGCATTGGTTTGTGTGTGCGATGCTGACCAAGATTCTTTCATTCCTAGGCACTCAAAGGGCATTAAGCATAGAGTGTGAAAAGTGAGTTTCCTTGAGAGCTGCTTGGAAGCCTGATGGTGTGTGAAGTTAGAGAGCCAAATGCAGTTGTTCTCCCACAAGAACCACTCGGCTGCTTCTTCTTCAATATGCCCTTCACCAACATGCAGTGTTTCCTTGATTGAATTAGCCCTCACACCAATATTTGCGTCTAGAGCCTTTGCATTGAGGGCTATCTGAAAACGGCTTTGGCGCTGAAGTTGTCTGTGAATGTGGAGTTGGTGGCATGTGAAACCCGCATGTGGAGCATTGGTTTGTGTGCGATTCTATACCAGGTTCATTCCTAGATAATGCACTCAAAGGGCATTAAGCATAGAGTGTGAAAAGTGAGTTTCCTTGAGAGCTGCTTGGAAGCCTGATGGTGTGGGAAGTTAGTGAGCCAAATGGAGTTGTTCTCCCACAAGAACCACTCGGCTGCTTCTTCCTCAATATGCCATTCACCAACATGCAGTGTTTCCTTGATTGACTTAGCTCTCACACCAATATTTGCGTCTAGAGCCTTTGCATTGAGGGCTATCTGAAAACGGCTCTGGCGCTGAAGTTGTCTGTGAATGTGGAGTTGGTGGCATGTGAAACCCGCATGTGGAGCATTGGTTAGTGTGCGATGCTTTACCATGTTCATTCCTAGATAATGCACTCAAAGGGCATTAAGCATAGAGTGTGAAAAGTGAGTTTCCTTGAGAGCTGCTTGGAAGCCTGATGGTGTGTGAAGTTAGTGAGCCAAATGGAGTTGTTCTCCCACAAGAACCACTCGGCTGCTTCTTCTTCAATATGCCTTTCACCAACATGCAGTGTTTCCTTGATTGACTTAGCTCTCACACCAATATTTGCGTCTAGAGCCTTTGCATTGAGGGCTATCTGAAAACGGCTTTGGCGCTGAAGTTGTCTGTGAATGTGGAGTTGGTGGCATGTGAAACCCGCATGTGGAGCATTGGTTAGTGTGCGATGCTCTACCATGTTCATTCCTAGATAATGCACTCAAAGGGCATTAAGCATAGAGTGTGAAAAGTGAGTTTCCTTGAGAGCTGCTTGGAAGCCTGATGGTGTGAGAAGTTAGTGAGCCAAATGGAGTTGTTCTCCCACAAGAACCACTCGGCTGCTTCTTCTTCAATATGCCCTTCACCAACATGCAGTGTTTCCTTGATTGAATTAGCTCTCACACCAATATTTGCGTCTAGAGCCTTTGCATTGAGGGCTATCTGAAAACGGCTCTGGCGCTGAAGTTGTCTGTGAATGTGGAGTTGGTGGCATGTGAAACCCGCATGTGGAGCATTGGTTTGTGTGCGATGCTCTACCAGGTTCATTCCGAGATAATGCACTCAAAGGGCATTAAGCATAGAGTGTGAAAAGTGAGTTTCCTTGAGAGCTGCTTGGAAGCCTGATGGTGTGTGAAATTAGTGAGCCAAATGGAGTTGCTCCCCCACAAGAACCACTCGGCTGCTTCTTCTTCAATAGGCCCTTCACCAACATGCAGTGTTTCCTTGATTGAATTAGCTCTCACACCAATATTTGCGTCTAGAGCCTTTGCATTGAGGGCTATCTGAAAACGGCTTTGGCGCTGAAGTTGTCTGTGAATGTGGAGTTGGTGGCATGTGAAACCCGCATGTGGAGCATTGGTTTGTGTGTGCGATGCTGACCAAGATTCTTTCATTCCTAGGCACTCAAAGGGCATTAAGCATAGAGTGTGAAAAGTGAGTTTCCTTGAGAGCTGCTTGGAAGCCTGATTGTGTGTGAAGTTAGTGAGCCAAATGGAGTTGTTCTCCCACAAGAACCACTCGGCTGCTTCTTCTTCAATATGCCCTTCAACAACATGCAGTGTTTCCTTGATTGTATTAGCTCTTACACCAATATTTGCGTCTAGAGCCTTTGCATTGAGGGCTATCTGAAAACGGCAATGGCGCTGAAGTTGTCTGTGAATGTGGAGTTGGTGGCATGTGAAACCCGCATGTGGAGCATTGGTTTGTGTGCGATGCTGACCAAGCTTCTTTCAGTCCTAGGCACTCAAAGGGCATTAAGCATAGAGTGTGAAAAGTGAGTTTCCTTGAGAGCTGCTTGGAAGCCTGATGGTGTGTGAAATTAGTGAACCAAATGTAGTTGCTCCCCCACAAGAACCACTCGGCTGCTTCTTCTTCAATATGCCCTTCACCATCATGCAGTGTTTCCTTGATTGACTTAGCTCTCACACCAATATTTGCGTCTAGAGCCTTTGCATTGAGGGCTATCTGAAAACGGCTCTGGCGCTGAAGTTGTCTGTGAATGTGGAGTTGTTGGCATGTGAAACCCGCATGTGGAGCATTGGTTTGTGTGCGATGCTCTACCAGGTTCATTCCTAGATAATGCTCTCAAGTGACATTAAGCATAGAGTGTGAAAAGTGAGTTTCCTTGAGAGCTGCTTGGAAGCCTGATGGTGTGTGAAGTTAGTGAGCCAAATGGAGTTGTTCTCCCACAAGAACCACTCGGCTGCTTCTTCTTCAATATGCCCTTCACCAACATGCAGTGTTTCCTTGATTGACTTAGCTCTCACACCAATATTTGCGTCTAGAGCCTTTGCATTGAGGGCTATCTGAAAACGGCTCTGGCGCTGAAGTTGTCTGTGAATGTGGAGTTGGTGGCATGTGAAACCCGCATGTGGAGCATTGGTTTGTGTGCGATGCTGACCAAGCTTCTTTCAGTCCTAGGCACTCAAAGGGGATTAAGCAAAGAGTGTGAAAAGTGAGTTTCTTTGAGAGCTGCTTGGAAGCGTGATGGTGTGTGAAGTTAGTGAGCGAAATGGAGTTGTTCTCCCACAAGAACCACTCGGCTGCTTCTTCTTCAATATGCCCTTCAACAACATGCAGTGTTTCCTTGATTGAATTAGCTCTCACACCAATATTTGCGTCTAGAGCCTTTGCATTGAGGGCTATCTGAAAACGGCTCTGGCGCTGAAGTTTTCTGTGAATGTGGAGTTGGTGGCATGTGAAACCAGCATGTGGAGCATTGGTTTGTGTGCGATGCTCTACCAGGTTCATTCCGAGATAATGCACTCAAAGGGCATTAAGCATAGAGTGTGAAAAGTGAGTTTCCTTGAGAGCTGCTTGGAAACCTGATGGTGTGTGAAATTAGTGAACCAAATGGAGTTGCTCCCCCACAAGAACCACTCGGCTGCTTCTTCTTCAATAGGCCCTTCACCAACATGCAGTGTTTCCTTGATTGAATTAGCTCTCACACCAATATTTGTGTCTAGAGCCTTTGCATTGAGGGCTATCTGAAAACGGCTCTGGCGCTGAAGTTGTCTGTGAATGTGGAGTTGGTGGCATGTGAAACCCGCATGTGGAGCATTGGTTTGTGTGCGATGCTGACCAAGCTTCTTTCAGTCCTAGGCACTCAAAGGGCATTAAGCATAGAGTGTGAAAAGTGAGTTTCCTTGAGAGCTGCTTGGAAGCCTGATGGTGTGTGAGTTAGTGAGCCAAATGGAGTTGTTCTCCCACAAGAACCACTCGGCTGCTTCTTCCTCAATATGCCCTTCACCAACATGCAGTGTTTCCTTGATTGAATTATCTCTCACACCAATATTTGCGTCTAGAGCCTTTGCATTGAGGGCTATCTGAAAACGGTTCTGGCGCTGAAGTTGTCTGTGCATGTGGAGTTGGTGGCATGTGAAACCCGCATGTGGAGCATTGGTTAGTGTGCGATGCTCTACCATGTTCATTCCTAGATAATGCACTCAAAGGGCATTAAGCATAGAGTGTGAAAAGTGAGTTTCCTTGAGAGCTGCTTGGAAGCCTGATGGTGTGTGAAGTTAGTGAGCCAAATGGAGTTGTTCTCCCACAAGAACCACTCAGCTGCTTCT
The DNA here is from genome assembly GCF_030435755.1 of Ochotona princeps. Classification (NCBI taxonomy): domain Eukaryota; kingdom Metazoa; phylum Chordata; class Mammalia; order Lagomorpha; family Ochotonidae; genus Ochotona; species Ochotona princeps. The sequence continues at coordinate 31,084 of NW_026700054.1, forward strand.
TCTTCAATATGCCCTTCACCAACATGCAGTGTTTCCTTGATTGAATTAGCTCTCACACCAATATTTGCGTCTAGAGCCTTTGCATTGAGGGCTATCTGAAAACGGCTTTGGCGCTGAAGTTGTCTGTGAATGTGGAGTTGGTGGCATGTGAAACCCGCATGTGGAGCATTGGTTTGTGTGCGATGCTGACCAAGCTTCTTTCAGTCCTAGGCACTCAAAGGCATTAAGCATAGAGTGTGAAAAGTGAGTTTCCTTGAGAGCTGCTTGGAAGCGTGATGGTGTGTGAAGTTAGTGAGCCAAATGGAGTTGTTCTCCCACAAGAATTACTAGGCTGCTTCTTCTTCAATATGCCCTTCACCATCATGCAGTGTTTCCTTGATTGAATTAGCTCTCACAGAAATATTTGCGTCTAGAGCCTTTGCATTGAGGGCTATCTGAAAACGGCTCTGGCGCTGAAGTTGTCTGTGAATGTGGAGTTGGTGGCATGTGAATCCCGCATGTGGAGCATTGGTTTGTGTGCGATGCTGACCAAGCTTCTTTCAGTCCTAGGCACTCAAAGGGCATTAAGCATAGAGTGTGAAAATATGAGTTTCCTTGAGAGCTGATTGGAAGCCTGATGGTGTGTGAAGTTAGTGAGCCAAATGGAGTTGTTCTCCCACAAGAATCAGTCGGCTGCATCTTCTTCAATATGCCCTTCACCATCATGCAGTGTTTCCTTGATTGAATTAGCTCTCACACTAATATTTGCGTCTAGAGCCTTTGCATTGAGGGCTATCTGAAAACGGCTCTGGCGCTGAAGTTGTCTGTGAATGTGGAGATGGTGGTATGTGACACCCGCATGTGTAGCATTGGTTTGTGTGCGATGCTGACCAAGATTTTTCATTCCTAGGCACTCAAAGGGCATTAAGCATAGAGTGTGAGAAGTGAGTTTCCTTGAGAGCTGCTTGGAAGCCTGATGGTGTGTGAAGTTAGTGAGCCAAATGGAGTTGTTCTCCCACAAGAACCACTCGGCTGCTTCTTCTTCAATATGCTCTTCACCTACATGCAGTGTTTCCTTGATTGAATTACCTGTCACACCAATATTTGCGTCTAGAGCCATTGCATTGAGGGCTATCTGAAACGGCTTTGGCGCTGAAGTTGTCTGTGAATGTGGAGTTGGTGGCATG